>NW_026692695.1:0-2856 GCF_021218885.2 Marmota monax | reverse complement strand
TAATTTCAACCCTCGCATTAGTGTTAGGTTATATTTAAGGTAATGTACAGAATTTGAGGTAGGATTTGTGCTATGGTTACAGTTAGGATTAGGGCAAGGTTTAGGGTTAGGCTTAGGGTTATTGTTTCATTTAGAGTAAGAGTTAGAGTTTGAGCTAAGGTTAGGGCTAGGGAAGTGTGAGGGTTATGGATAGGTCTAAAGTTAGGATTAGGTTTACAGCTAGTTTTAGTGCTACATTTAGTGCTAGGTTTGGGGCAGGAGGTTTATTGCTAGTGTTATGACTATGGGTAATGTAAAAACTAGGATTATGGTTATGGCAAGTTTTAAGGTGAGGGTTATGGATAGGTCTAGTGTTAGGGGTATGTTTTCGGTTATGATAAGGTTTAGAGCTAGGGTTTATGTTAGGGTAAGGGTAAGTGTTCAGGTTAGCATTGGATTTACAGTTAGGAACACAATTTTACTAGAGTTAGTTCTGGGGTATTGTTAATCATTGTGATAGACTAATGGTTATTGCTAGTGCTAGAGATAGGTTTTTGTTTAGGGCTAGGACTAGAGTTATGGCTATATTTAGGATTAAGTTTAGGTCTAGTGTTAATGTTATGGTTAGATTTAGGTATAGGTTTACCGATAGGGCTAGTGTTAGTGTTTGTTTTAGGGTTATTGTCAGGCTTAGACCTAGGGTTAGTGTTAGGGTCAGAATAAGGGTCAGGGGTAGGCTTAGGGTTTGGTTAGTGTTAGAGATAGAATGAGGTCTAGGGTTAGGACTAGTAATAGAGTTAGGATTTGGGGTAGGCTAAGGATTAGGGTTAGGACTAGGGTAGCACTAGGGTGAGGGTTGGCATAGGGTAATGTATAGGGTTAGAGTTAGGGTTAGGATTAGGGTTAGGGTTTGTGTTAGTGTTAGGGTTAAAGCTAGGGTGAGGGTTCAGATTAAGGCTAGGTTTTGTGTTAGGGTTAGGGTTATTGCTAATTTAAGCCCTGACATTACAATTAGGGCTGGTTTTAGGATTAGGGTTATGACTAAGTTTAGTGTTCGGGTTAGGTTTAGGGTTAGGGTGATGTTTACAGCTAATGTTAGTTTTAGGATCAGAGTCAGCGTCATTAGCAGATGTACAGTAAGGTTTAGGACTCAAATTATGGCTAGGGGAAGGGCTAGTGTTAGGGTTTGGTTTAGGTTAAGGTTTAGGATTAGAGCTGTAGCTCAGTTTCCTTGATTGCTATGGCTATGGTGAGGGATAGTTTTCAAGTTAGCATTAGGATTATGGCTAGTGTTGGAGTGAGGTTTAGGTTTAAGGTTAAGGTTAGATTTAGAGTTAGGGTTAGATCTAGGTTTAGGGATAGGGCTAAGTTTGGGGCTAGGGTTAGGTCTAGGCTTTGGGTCATTGTAAGGGATAATGTTAGAACCAGGGATAGGGCTAGGGCAAGAGGTAGAGTAAGTCTTAGGGCTAGGGAAATGAATTATGTTCAGGGTTAGGGCTCAATTAGTTCTAGGATTACAGCTAGGTTTAGTATTAGGGCAAAGCCTTGGTTTAGGGCTAGGGTTAGAATTAGGGTTAGGGAACAGTATGATATTATAGCTAGCTTAAGAGCTAGGGTGATGGCTCACTTTGGGGTTAGGCCTAATGTTAGAGTTAGAGTTCGGATTAAGTCTAGGTTTTGGGCCAGGATTAGGGCATTTTTTTTTTTTTGACTATGAGCTAACAATAGGGCTAGGGCTAATGTCAGGTCTATGGTTATGGTTTAGGGATAGTTTAAGGGTTAGGTTTATGGCTATGTATAGTGTAAGGGTTAGATTGAGGATTAGGGTCACTTTTGGAGTTAGGGGTATTATTAGGGTCAGGGTAACCGTTCGGGCTTGTTTAGGTTAAGGTTTAGGGTTAGGGCTCAAATTAGGTTAGGATTATGTTTAGGGTTAGGATAATGGATATGGTTAGGTTTAGGGTTCAGGTTATGGATAGAGTTAGGATTATCCTAGAATTAGCATTAGGGTTAGGGTTAGTGTTAAGGTAATAGATATGATTAGATCTAGAGTTAGAGGTAGGGTTATGGTTAGGATTAAGGCTAGGGTTAGGATTAGGTTTAGATTTAGGTTAGGGTTAAAGCTAGTGTTAGGGTTAGGGTTAGCACTAGGTTTTAGTTTAGGTCAGGGTTAGAATAGGGCTATGGCTAATATAAGAACTAGGGTTATGATTACGGCTAGTCTTGTGTTAGGGTTAGGTTATGATTAGAGTGATGATTTGAAGTAGGGTTAGTGTTAGGGTCAGAGTCAAGGTCATTATTAGTTTTAGGGTTAGGGATAACACTCGAAATAAGGCTAGCGTTATGGGTAGGTGTAGGGTTAGGTTTTGTGTTAGGGTTAGGGGAAGAATTAAGGCTAGGTCTAATTTCAGGTCTGAAGTTACAGTTAGGTTAGTGTTAGGGTTAGGGCTAGGGCTCAGTTTTGTTTTAGAGCTATAGCTAGGTTTAGAACTAGTTTTAGGATTAGAAATAGTGTTAGGACTAGTGGTAGGGTGAGGTTCAGTCTTAGGTTTAGGGTTGTAATTTGAGTTATGGTTAGATCTATGGTAAGGACTTGGGCTAGGTTTAGGGGTTAGGTTAGGTGTGGTGTTAGGGTTATGGTAACAGAGATAGTACTAGAAATAGTCTAGGGCAAAATTTAGAGTTAATCTTAGGGGTAGGCTTAGAGTTAGGGTTATGATTAGCACTGAGTTAGGGCTAGGATTAGAGCCAGGGTTAGTGTTAGGGTTAGGGTCAGGGTTAGCATTAGTGTTAGTGTTGGATTAGGGTTAGGGTTAGGGTTAGGGGAAGGGATGTGGTTATTACTAGGTTCAAAACTAGGGCGAGGGTTGAAATTTG
>NW_026692694.1:600000-803244 GCF_021218885.2 Marmota monax | reverse complement strand
ATCTTTTGCCATCCTGCTTTAGACGATTAGTATAAAAATGCGAAGTGTAGCAAAATTATGGCCACAGACACAAACAAGTTCTGACTGATGTGAAATATTAGAGCTTGAGGATTAAAAGATATCAGAGGGAGAGAATCGCAGTTCTCCTAATTGAATATTACTCAAAGTGACCCTCAGTGAGTCACATTGAGAGGCATGAAGAGAACTACGACATTGCAACAGAGAGGAAAATATTTGAACTGAAATATAGAAAATTCACTCAATAGCAGAATTCCTCCAAAGCCTGACAAGTGCTGTGCTAGATTTCTGTGGCATGGAGAAGATAACCCTATCAGTATAGTATGGATTAGAGAGTATGGCATTGTTGGCAGGATTTGAGGGAAGATAATTAGAGCATAAGAGTGATTAAAGTCATACCCACACTTTTTATTTACGTGAGTCAAATGCAAGTCACTCAAAGTGAGAGGTGAACCTGAGTTATTACATTTGAACAATAAATCAGTATAGAATATTACTGAGCTATTTGCAGACTACAGAATAATCTTTACTGACAGAGGTAGGGATATTAAGAGTAGATATTGCAATCTTCACTCCCAGTTTTGCAAAGTGAATCCCTTACATGGTGGCAGGTGTTTCCCAGAGCAGCTCTTTGCCCATGAAGTCACCCACTGTATTTATGCTAACACTAAGTTAAGGCATTGTTACCCTGACTTGTGATTTGCAGGACCTTTCCTTTATATGGTCCTGATGACTGTGTAACAGCATAATAGGAAAATAAATGGAAAAGGAAAAAAAACAAATTATGTAATTTAATCAAGAGGAGAAGCAGCAAGACTACTTTTCCACTTGTCCTACAGATAATGTATAAGTACAGACTAAGATAGGCTGTGATTAGCTAGATATGTTACTTATTATTGGTTCAAGGAAATTCAGACATTTCTGTTTAATTCTCCCCTCTTTAATTCATACCTAAGTCTTGAGGGAATTAGGGCACAGTGACAGCTGGCTAACGGTTCATTGTTGGAACACTAGATAGATACCATCATATAATTTTGGAATAAGGAGTTAGAAGCTTATTCTTAAGTCTAAAACTATGCAGCATTTAACCATACACCACCCATTGGAAATGATTACTTATTTGCACTAAAATCTCTGTTTAAATAACTTCATAACTGGTTAGTTTGCCAGGATCCCTTGTGATCAGCCCTGGACATCAAAAATTGGCAATTCATATTTTTTTTCTTTCTAGACAGAGAAAACACAACAAACAAACAAAATCCTCAAATCCTCATGCATAAAAACATTCAAAAAGTTTTAATCATGCCAAACAAATACATGCAATTTAAGCATGCAGAATCAAAAGAAGAATTCACTAGGGAAGTTGACCAGGAGCTCAAAAGAAATTAATTGCAGATAAACTTTATGCAAAATAATACTAATACTACTAATAATATCATACTAATAATATCGGCAGTGCAAATGAAACTAGGTAACAAATTTTGGGCATACAGACTTCTGTAAAAAATCATTTTTTTTCTATTCTATCAAAAGTCAGTGAATGTCACCATCATGTATAGCCGAACACAGGGGTTCTAACTAGAATAAGATATATTCAATGGTTTTTATAGTTATATCACAATGTATTCTACTGTCTTGTATTACTAAAAAGAATAACAACAAAAGGCAACGTGGGGAAGTCAAATTTGATCAAAGGAAAGGGAGATTCCCAAAACAAAGTTAAAAGTTAAACTTCACAGCTGTGCATGAGGGAAAGAACAGAAGTTCATTAGATTATAAAAAGGAGAAGTAAGGGAAAGGTGGTGGGCATGACATATTTGCGCACAATATGCCAGTGTGGACCAAGTTTTATAAAACACACACTACTTGAAGTTAAAGGGACAGACTACAAAAAATAATAATCCCTGAATTCAATATCCCACCAATAAATAAATTGTTTTTCAGTCCCACCCAAAATCAATAAGCTGAGTTAGCGTATTGAGTTACACTGTAAGTTGACCTAAGAGATTTTTAGAATATCCCATCCATACCATCAGAGTATATTTTATTTCCATCAGTTCATGGAACCTTCCCCAATGTGGGTCATGTTTTAGGCCATAAAACAATTCTTAACAAAAATATAAAATTTCCAAATAATTTCTGATAGTTTTAAAGTTCTATTCATAATGAAATGAAAATTCAAATCAACAAGAAAAAAAAAGGAAGAAACTCTATAAGTATAGGGAGATGGAAGAAAAAAAAATGAATTAAGGAACCAAGGGAAATTTACAAATTCACCGGAATTCCGGGAACTCCACGAACTCCACCCTGGCAAAACGCCAGGCGCCATCCCGACTCAGCTGCGGCTCTCAACATCCGGATGCCTCAGTGGCCCCTGACTAAAGAAAAGATACAAGCAGCCCATGACCTGGTCAAACAACAATTAGTGGAGGGACGTATACAACCTTCTGTATTTCCCCATGATACTCCCATTTTTGTCATCAAAAATAAATCTGGTAAATGGATATTATTGCAAGATTTAAGAGCCATTAATAATGAGATGGTTATTATGGGACCTGCTCAATTGGGGTTTCCACAATTGTCTGCTTTGCCAAAAACCTGGTATGTTTTAGTTATAGATATTAAAGATTTTTTTTTTTCAATTCCAATTCATGCTGAGGATAGTCCACATTTTGCTTTTACTATCCCTGCACTGAATCATGAAGGTCCTGATCAGAGATATGACCATCATGGTGAAGATTTTAAAAAGATACAAAAGGAAAGCCCAGGAACCTGCCAGTTGGCACATTACCATTATGGACATTGGTACTATCTTGTTTGCTTAGTCTAGGAGAACACATCTTACATCAAGTAAAAGAGGAAGTCTCCCCAGTTAATCAGACAAAGGAAAAAGGTCTAGAGGAGGAAGGGCTATCAGGGGAGAAGTTACAACAGGAGGCTGCTACCAACACCTTTCTATCACCAGAGGGCATAACTGTCTAACCAACAGCTCCACCTATGGAGACAACATATGCTGGAGGGCCCCCAACCCCCGTAGTTGATAGATTGGATCCTGAGACAGGACCTCAAAGATTAGCATGCCCTGTATTTGAGCAGGCAGGAGGGCAGCGAATTCACCATGCTTTAGATTTCAAAACAGTGAAGTAGCTAAAAGAGACTATAAAAATGTATGGTCCTCAAGCACCCTTCACTGTAAGCATGGTCGAATCCATTAGCAACTTGAACATGACACCAGCAGATTGGACTAGTAAGTGTAAGCTGTGCTAAATGGAGGACAATACTGTTATGGAAGGTTACTAATATGAAATTTTGCACGGAGACGGCCAGGTGAAATGCAGCAGCCGGTTATCCTCAGAGAAATCTAGATATGTTGTTAGGAAAGGGAACTTATGAGGGTCAGCAGCAACAAATGGCATATGATCCTGCCATATACTCACAAATTGCTGCAGATGTGGTTAGGGCATGGAAGACTTTACAAGGACATGGAGATTTACAAGGTCAATTATCAAAGATAATACAAGGAACTAATGAGCCTTATGGTGAATTTGTAGATAGGCTTATTCAAACAGCTACCAGAGTTTTGGGGGATACATAATGAGCAATGCCATTATTTAAACAGCTAGCCTATGAACAAGCTAACAGATGGTGCAAGGAGTCCATTAGACCATGGAAACATGGAGATTTAAACACATTTTAAATTATGTAGAGAGATTAATGAACAAGAATGGGAAGTACTCCCTCAAGAGATGGCTAACAGCCCAACTATGTGTCAAATTTATGATAACAAAGTAATCCAGCCACTTAGAAATCAAAATCCTGAACTACAAATATTTCACTATATGGATGATGTATTATTAGCACACAAAGATAAAAACACATTGCTGGAATGTTATGCCACACTTACAAACTTATTAAAAAAATATAATCTAGAGATAGCAATAGATAAAGTACAATAAAAATTTCCAATTAATTATTTAGGAGTTCTATTATCCTCAACCATGGTCCATCCACCAAAAATTCAAATACGAGTAGATCAACTCAAATCACTTAATGACTTTCAGTAGTAATTAGGAGACATAAATTGGATAAGGCCTTATCTAGGCATACCAACAGGAGAGTTGGGACCTTTATTTGATATCCTAAAAGGTCCATCAGATCCAAATTCACCCCACATGTTAACGCCTGAAGCAAGAAAGGCATTAAAAATCATTGAAACATATATGGAAAATATGCATTTGGATAGAATTGATATAAGTTTGCCTTTATTGTTTATTGTACTACCAAAAAAGAATATTCCTACAGGAGTATTTTGGCAAGAAGGTCCATTATTATGGATACATTTACCTTATTCTCCTAACACTATTCTTACTAGGTATCCTGAGGCTGTAGGACAATTAATACTCAAAGGAATAAAAGCAGCAAAGGGAGTGTTTGGAATTTCTCCCTACAAAATTATTACTCCATATACTATGGATCAAATGGATGAATTAGCTAATGAGTTAAATACTTGGGCAATAATCATGTGCAAATCTAATATTTCATTTGATAACTACTCACCATCTAATCCTTTTTTGTCATTTTGGTCTTCGCATCCTGTAATTTTTCCAAAAATGTCAAGAAAAACCACCTATCATGAATGCTCCAAATGTATTCACTGAAGGGTCAAATAATGGTATAGCAGCAGTAGTTACCCCTGATCAAACTTTTACATTTTTTAGTACCCAAACAATCAATTCAAAAGGTAGAGCTTAATGCAGTTTTACAAGCTTTTGTGATGTTTAAAGATTCTGTATTTAATTTATTTTCCTATAGTCAGTATATAGTTAATGCTATAGTATCCCTTGAAGATGCTGGTAGGATTTCCCCTTCCTCTACTGTTTTCTCTTTGCTTTCCACTATACAAAGTCTAATGTGGGACAGAAAAGATCCATTCTTTATAGGACATATCAGGGCACATACAGGATTGCCTGGAGCCCTTAGTTTGGGCAATGATTTAGCAGATAAAAACTGCACATGACATACATATTTTCTCTACACTAGAAGAAGCTACATGTTTTCATAAAAGGTTCCATGTCAATGCTAATACTTTACAAAAATTGTTTATTTACAAAACACTTTTATTTACAAAAAACTTTACAAAAAAGTTATTTTAAAGTGTTTTAAAATAACTAAGGAACAAGCTAGACAAATAATAAAACAATGTCAAAATTGTGTGACCTTTTTACCACAAGTTAATCTTGGAGTCAATCCTAGAGGACTGATACCTAACCATATTTGGCAGATGGACGTCACACACTTGCCAGAATTTGGAAAATTAAAATATTTGCATGTTACAGTTGATACTTCTTCTGGATTTTTGATGGGCTCCCTTCATGCTGAAGAAAAAAAAAATTAAAGATATTATAGCTCATTGCTTACAATATTTTGTCACTGTGGGCGTTCCAAAACAGTTAAGAACAGATAATGCCCCTGGTTATACTTCTGTCTCTTTTAAACAATTTTGCTCATCATTTGGCATTACTCATATAACAGGAATCCCATACAATCCACAGGGACAAGGCATAGTTGAAAGAGCTCATCAGACTATTAAAATGTACTTATTAAAGCAAAAAGAGGGAATTGGGAAGGGGTATGTATTCCCCAAAGATAAACTTAAAATAACCCTTTTTACTCTAAACTTTTTAAATTTGGATTCATCAGGACTTAGTGCTGTGGAAAGGCATATGTGTCCAAAAAATGTGCATAAGCCCAAGGTACTTTGGAAGGATATTCTAAGAGGACAATGGAAAGGTCCTGTACCCTGTAATTGTCTGGAGTCGGGGCTCTGTTTGTGTGTTTCCACAGGGAGAACAGCAGCCAAGTTGGATTGCAGAGAGATTAACTAAGGTCCTGACCCAGTGATTGTCTGGAGTCTGTGGTCTGTTTTTGTGTTTCCACAGGGAGAACAGCAGCCAATTTGGATTACAGAGAGATTAACTAAAGCGATTTCTACAGACCAAAAATAAGGTGATTTGGCTCATATTTATAACAGCTGATATCCAGAACTTCAGTTTGGCTACCCTTACATCTGCGACAGAACCAGGATGCTTTTTTCAATATCTATTTTATTATTGCCCTTTCCCACATCATGAAGTTCTATTTTGTTTTTTGAGCTCATACAAACCTAGGTTATTGTTTTGCTGATCAGTTCTATTTTTTTGACTGTAGAGTTTTTAAACATTGCAATGGAGATTTTACCTGTAAAAAGTTATAAGGCCTTTACTATTATGTTATGTGTTGTATGTATTATATTATGTGTGCACACTTGTGTTTTGTGTTATATGTTTGAATGTATGTATGTCCATATATTATATATGATGAGCGCTCATGAAAAAATGGATCCAAATATTTTTTTTTAACGTGATTTAAATGGTTTAATTTAAATTGGGTTAACAGCTGTTGAGGATTGTTTTAATATATGAACAAAGGAGGTTAACAGATCTGTTTGTTTACTTTCACCTTTCCTTTTCATTATATTTAATAATTCTGTTTAAGATTAGGTATATTGTTAAGAAAATTGTTTTCTAAAGAAAGAAAGAAAGGAAGGAAGGAAGGAAGGAAGGAAGGAAGGAAGGAAGGAAGGAAGAAAGAAAGAAAGAAATTGTTTTCTTTCAGTGCCTTCTGGAATGTTACATAATTTTTTCTTTAGCCATTATTGCCAGAATTCCTGTCTTCATCCCAGTGCTGGTGAAAACAAAAATAAAACCAATCTACAGCTTCTGCAATAGCCATCACCGAACTGCTTGCAGAACTTGCCTGGACTATGTATCACTTGTATGCATTGTGAACTCTCCTGTATGCATTGTGAACTATCTGTTGGTGCAGCGACTTGTGGTAGTGTTGGGGTATTTTTCTGATGATGTCATCGGTGGTACAATTTTTCCAAATGGAGTCATCAATTGGCTTGGTGTATCTTCCTCCCTTCTGCTTGTCATGATCGTTCAGCTAAAATTTGGGGACCAACAGAGGTGAGGCAAAGAACCTCACCCCCCTGCCCGATGATACAAAGACCTATCCACAGGTGTGGCTGTATACTGGACCAGTAGTCAGTGACGGGTAAGATCCAATTGCAATGGTATCAACCTAAGACAGGAGGCTCACACCTTGAGGTCAGCTCATCCAATAAGGGGTAAGAACCATATGTAGTATTGGACAACCTAAGGCAGGCACGGTCCCTAAGCCACATGCTTGTTGTTTAAACAGAGAGGGGGAGATGTTGAGAGCCACAGCCTAAGGGGCCCCAGCAAACTTCCAGCTGCCAGCTGATGATTGGCTCACAGCGGCCCCAGCAACTTTTACCTGCAACTGATTGGCTCCTCTGCAGTGATGCTCATTGGGCTGTTTCCCTGCCCTTTCAGACCATGGAGCTGCTCATTGGGGGACTTTTTTGGCTCCGCCCACACGACCCAGCCAATTGGCCTCAAGAGCAGGAGGAGTGGGCGAGGTTGAGAGGCTTGTGGGAAGCCAGTGGTGGCAGTTGGGCTCTGAAGGTTTTTCCTGAGGAGCTGTTTTGTTTGGCGTGTGTGGTTCTAAAAATAAAGTTTGTTTCTTTTGACAAGTGGCTCCTTAATTGTGCCCAGCCAACTGCGGCACAAAGTTTGTCAGGAAAAACTACAAAGCTTGAAAAAACGAATTAAATTAAATAATTTATTTACTTTATATATACATAAAAGATATGGTAAATAATACAGCACAGTTACAACCAGAGGGACTGAACAGATTCCACTGAAAAATGGTTATCTTCAGAGAGTAATCAGGTGTGAAGTCACCTAAATACACATTAGGGGAAAAACTGTACTCTTAAATAAATGGTGCCAGTAAAAATTTGTAAAGTGTCCTATTTCAGACACCATAAAACTATTGGATATTTTTAAAAGAAATAAAATAAGAATTAAGTCTTTTTTTTTCCCCCAGATGATTGAATGTATGCTACTAACTCAGGAGGAATGCAAATTTGAAGCCAGCCTTTGCTTAGTGAGGCCCTAAGCAACCTAGAAAGACTTGGTCTCAAAGTAATAAATTAAAAGGACTTGGAGATATATATATATATATATATATATATATATATATATATATATATATATATATATATATATATATAAATTTGTGTATATGTGTGTGTGTGTGTGTGTGTGTGTGTAGATTGTTATAAATATCACTATACACACAAATATTCTTAATGGGTAAGTTTTGTTGTAATTTAGTAGAACAGAATGCAAGTAATACTGTGAACAGCAAAGATTTAGGTAATGAATTTTCAGAGCAGAAAACCACTGCTAAAAGTCAGACTAGAGGCCATTAATGCTATGTTTTGGGTATGAAAGTCATTTGCATTTTGCCCATGTTTTGAGACTTTGTGTAATACTGAGTTTAAAGAGGATGAATTTCTAATGTGGTCAAGAAAATTTTAGGCTGTCTAGTATTCAGGCAGTGGCATGAATATTGCTGATTGGTTTTAGCCAAGTTTATGGTGACAAGTGGGAATGGAAAGCAAACATAAATATATGGTCTCATTTGCAACAAAATGGATTGAAGAGGGGACATTGCAATAAGTAACATTAGCTTGCCACAAATGCAAAAATTAAATATCACCTTCCACATAAGTAATATGAAAGAAAATTTATCTGAATTTAGAACAGAAAATGTTAGATGTTGGGAGGTGTGGGCTGTGGATAAAGTGCAAAGATATCTCATTTTTATATGCATGTTTTGAAATATACTTTCATTAGCATGTACAATTTTACACTTTATGATAAAAGATCAAATAAGGCAAGAAAGTTTTTTAAAACTATGACACAATAGATAAATTTGGTGAGCGCTTCAATACATTTGTACAGATTGTTATAAATATCACCATAAATACCTTCTTTCTTAAAACACACTTTTGGCTTTTGTGAGATCACTTTTTTTGGATTAAACATATGTGAGATTGTGCCTGGTCTTTCTCTTCTTTCCTTATGTATAACATGATACCCCTATTTGTTTTGTCACAACAAAAAATGTTGAGAGCCACAGCCAAAGGGGCCCCAGCAAACTTCCAGGTGCCAGCAAACTTCCAGCTGCTGGCTGATGATTGGCTCACAGTGGCCCCTGCAACATCTAGCTGATTGGCTCCTCGGCCCCAGCAACATCTAGCTGATTGGCTCCTCTGCGGTGATGCTCATTGGGCTGTTTCCCTGCCCTTTCAGACCACGGAGCTGCTCATTGGGGGACATTTTTGGCTCCGCCCACATGACCCAGCCAATCGGCCTCAAGAGCAGGAGGATTGTGGGAGGTGGAGAGAAGCTTGTGTGGAGAGAGAGGCTTGTGGAAATCCGGTGGTGGCAGTTGAGGCTCTGAGGGTTTTTCCTGAGAGGCTGTTTTGTTTGGCGTGTGTGGTTCTAAAAATAAAGTTAGTTTCTTTTGACAAGTGGCTCCTGATTGAGCCCAGATATGTCCTATAAAAAATGGATCTTTTCTGTCCCAGATTAGACTTTGTATAGTGGAAAGCAAAGAGAAAACAGTAGAATAAGGGGAAATCCTACCAGCATCTTCAAGAGATATTATAGCATTAACTACATACTGACTATCAGAAAATAAATTAAATACAGAATCTTTAAACATCACAAAAGCTTGTAAAACTGCATTAAGCTCTACCTTTTGAGCTGATTGTTTGGGTACTAAAAATGTAAAAGTTTGATCAAGGGTAACTATTTCTTAACTCTAAATGTTATTCCAGTTCAAATTTTACATTTTATTTGTACATACTTATTATAATTTGAAAATCACTTTATATTGTTAAAACTTTTTAAAAATGCTAAACAAAATAAATTGGTACCAGTATGTCTTTATTATAATAATTTTAATTACTTTGGACATATTCTCAGAAGAGGAATTGCCAATTATGTTATTTGGTTTAGATATCAGGAGACCTCAAAAGCTCATATGTGATATAATGAAAGGAGTTTAGAGATAAAATAATTGGCTTTAAAATTTTTAACCTAAATAGTGCATTAATCTCCTGACACATAGTCACTTGGTGGTAATATAAGCAGATAAAGTGTGGCTGGAGGAGGTAGGTCTCTGGGGATGTACCTTGTAGAGCAGATCTCTCTCTCGATCTCTCTCTCTCTCTCTCTCTCTCTCTCTCTCTCTCTCTCTCTCCCCTCCCCACCCCCCATTTCCTGGTGCTATGTTCTCATCTGTTTTCCTCCACCACATTCTTCTACCATGATATTCTGCCTTCCCTTGGACCCCAAGAAATGGAGTCATCAATGTATGTAATAAGATCTCTGAAAACATAAGTCTCAAACTGAACTTTTCTCCTCCAAAATTGTTCTTGTCAGTTCTTTTGGATGATGCAGGAAAAAAAAAAAAAAACTGAATAAAAGTGAAATTAACACCAGAAGTGGAGTCATTTTTGTGACTAACCGGACCACATATTTTGGAGATTTTTGGAATTTGTGGAGAAATTTTGGAAAGTATAGTCATGTAAACTGGAAAAAAAAAATATTAGTCTGTGGTAAGTGGAACTTAATGGGCGATTCTTGTGGGAGTTTAGAACAAAAGGCAAGTTAGAAGAACAGCAAAAATTGCAGTAATGAGGTTTCAGAGCAGAAGAGACTATTGGAAATCAGACTAGCAGTCATTAATATCATATTTTGGCTATCAAATTATTTTCATTTTGCCTGTGTCCTGAAATTTTCTGTGATACTGAGCTAAAAGGGGGTGAATGCCTGTTGTGGTCAAGAAAATTTTTAGGCAGGCTAGTATTCAGGCAGTGGCCTGAATACTTCTGCCAGGTTTTAAACAAGTTTATGGTGATAAGTGGGAGTGAAAGCAAAACAGAACATTTTTAGATATTTTCAGTTTGATATGAAAACTGGGACTGAGAAGTATATGGTTATTAAAAATATGATTATTAAAGATATTCAGGTACTAAAGACAACCTAAGAATTTATCCAAAGGCAATAGAAAAGATGGCATGGAGATTTATCATGGCTAGATTGTATCCATCTCAAAATCAAGAAAACACAAGTAAAAAGTCATTTAAAAAGAGTCCAGTTGGGTACCCTGCATGCTCAGGGCAGTGTTAGAAGCTGTTTCAGAATGAATAACCACCCAGGCTCTCAGGAACTGCTGAAGCCATCATCCCTGGAGGCTTGGGTACTGCTTGAGGTGATGGCTGACCTTGGCATTAGCCATATGATGCAGGATACTGGAATTAGGGTGTTTTGGTATTTCGAAGGAAGGCTGAGTTGCAGTCTTCTAGTATGGACAAGCAACTGTGGGGCACTGCAGGAAAGCAACGTGTTTAAAATCTTCAGACCAGTAACTATTCACAAAAAAAAAAAAAAACTGGAACCAACCTAACCCCAAATCCCACTATAGGAGTTCTAAGTAAGGGATTTCCTCTCCCACTCCAGCAATTCCACCATGAGGGTAGAGCAGAGGGTGGACATGGAATTACACTTCAGGCCACCCCACCCGATACTGATAAGAGGAGAAACTGAGAATCTTTTGAACCCCAGTGAAAACAATTCTTTAATTTTTCATTAAGTTTTTGTTTTTGAATTTTAATATTATGTATTTTCCCTCTTTAATTGTGAAGTGAGTGGTTCATGAACACTTTTACATATTTCTATTTTTTAAAAAAAATTCTCATTTCTATAATTTATTAAGCCAATTACTTTTTATGGATAAGTATTTCAGTACTAGGATGTTTGATTAATACATTTCAGTTTTGTGTGTGTGTATATGTGTGTGTGTGTGTGTGTGTGTGTATATATATATATATATATATATATATATATATATATATATATATATATATTAATTTTTAAAATATATTTTCTTTAAAATTATGTTTTCTTCCTTTCTTCTGATAAGAGCCAATCCCTGTTTATTTCTCTTTCTTCCTTTAAATTTTTATTTCTATTTTCTCTCTTCCTCCCTCAAAATCAACACATCCTATATCATTTGTGTTGTCTCCCTATGTACCCTTTGAAATTGAAACCCTTTTTCAAACTCACTTTTATTACCACAGGAAACAATTATATCACTTCTGTTTTTTGTTTGTTTGCTTGTTTTGTGTGTGTATGACAATTAATGTTGCATGTATCATAGCAGGAACTATTTAGTTTAACGCTTTATATTCTTTGCATTGGTTCTTTTATTATTTGTGAGGTACTGGAAACCTTTAGAGACATGATGAGTCCACAGAGTAGAAACTTTAGTGCCTCATATCTGAACTGTTAGATGAGTAGTCACAAAAATGACGTGAAAAATCAAGGTAACAAAGTTCACCAAACAAACTAAGAACTTCAGTGAGAGAATTCACTGTCACCACAGTGGAATAAATATTCAAATGGATCTCTTAGGTAAAGGATGATTTAAAGAGTGAAATCAGAGAGAAAATAAAGTGAAAGATCACCACAATAAAGAGATGGAGATTCTGAAAAAAGAATCAAGCAGACATTCTTAAAATGAAGAAAACCATAATCCAAATTAAAATTTCAATGGATAGAATCACAGGTAGACTAGATATTTGGAAAATAGAGATTTGGGCAATAGACACAAAGTATATAATTTTGAAAACAAAGTTGATCATGAATAAAAGATATTAGGACACTATGAATAGAACTTCCAAATAATATAGGTAAAATGAAACAAGAAATTATAAGATTTATCAGGATATTCAAAGGCTTGGAACTACAAACTGAAGAAAGGCACAATCTTTTCAATAAAATTAAATCATAAATATTTCCAAAACTTAAGAATAAAATAGAAAATTAAATACAGGATCTACATACAACCCCAATTATAAAAAAAAAAAAAAAAAATCACAAAAGACCCACACCAAGGCACATTAATATGACAATACCTAACATATAGAATGAGTATAGAAATTTAAGGCTGCCAAAGGAAAGTGTCAGATGCATTTAGAGGGAGGGAAGCCAATCCTGATCTCAGCTGATTTCTCAACCCGACCTTCAAAGCTAGGAGGTTCTGGAATAATATATAAAAGGTTTGGGGTAGGGGAGGGAATGATGTTAGCCAATAATATAAATTCTGGAAAAGTAATCAGAAGGCACCATACATCAACAAGACATAACAATCATAAATACTTTAGCCCCAAATAATGAAGGATCTACCTAAGTTCTAACAAACCCATCTCACTTTCAAGACACTATAAACAATAGGCTATTGAATAACGAATGGGTAGCAGAAGAAAATCAGGGATGGAATTTTCAAAAGGACTTAGATATCAATCAGAATAGGAACACAACATATTAAAAAATCTCTGGACACAATTGACAGAGTTTTAATTTCTTTTTAAATTTGTCCTAATTAATTATACATGACAGCAGAATGCATTACAACTCATTTTGCACAAATGGAGAACAACTGTTCATTTCTCTGTACACAGTGCAGCATCACACCATTCAAATAATCATACACATACACCATGGAATGAGACAGACAATGAACACAGTTCCAAGAGGAAAATTCATTGCACTGAGCTCATTCCTTAAAGGATTAAGAAGTCATCAAATAACTAATCTGACATTACATCTCAAAGCCCTAGAAACAGAAGAAGAAATCAACACTCAAAGCAGTGAAATTAAATCAGAGCTGAAATCAATGAAATTTTAAAAGGACTTAGATGTAAACCAGAATATTAAAAAAATGAATAAATTAAAAATCAATAAACAAAGTGCTGCTTATTTGAAAAAAATGAGTAAAATTGAAGCTAATGAATAGAAAGAGAAAACAAATTACTAAATTTAGTGATGCAAAAGGAATATCATGAAAGACTCTACTTAAATAAGATGGTAACAAAAACTACTTTGAAAATTTATACTTTATAAAATAGAAAATCTTGAAGATATTAATAAATATCTAGAGCTAAATAACTTACCAAAATTAAAAATGGTAGAAATTCAAATAGATCAATTTCAAGCCATGAAATTGAAAACACCATCAAAGCCCAGGACCAGTATGATTCTCAGCTAAGTCCTAGGAGACAATCAAAGAAGAACTCACATCAGTCCTCCTCAAAATTAATACATGAAATAGAAAATGAGGGAACCCATCCAAACTCATTTTAAGGAGCTGTAATCACTCTGAAAACAAAACAGACAAAGACATATCACAGAAAAAATAGACCAATATCCTTGATGAACATATAATAAGAATTTGTTTTAATAAAATACTGTAAAATTGTACACCAAAACATATTTAAAAATAGTGCACCATGGTCAAGTGTTTTATCCCTGAGATGCAAGGTTTGTTCTACATATGGAAATCAATAAACGTAATTCACTGCATCAATAGAGTTAGAGACAAGAATCACATCATTATCTCAATGGATGCAGATAAAGCATTGACAAAATACAGCATCCATTAACTTTCAAAACAGTGAAAAAAACTAAGGATAATAGCAACAAACCTCAACAATATGAAAACATTAACTGTTAAAGCCAAGGTCAACATCACTCTAAAAGGGAAAAAAGTTTAAATCTCCTTTAAAAACTGGAAAAAAACAAGGATACCTTTTTTTACCACTTGTATTCAACATAGTCCTTGAAACTCTAGCTAGAGCAATTAGAAAAAAGAAAGAAATTAAGGAAATATCAATAGGACAAGAAGAGCTCAAACTCTCCCTCTTTACAAATGACATGTTTTTGTATTTAAAGACCAAAATCAGTCTCCAAGAACACTTCTAGAACTCAAACAAAATTCACTAGCAGCAGAATGCAAAATTAAAACCCATAAAAATTGTGTGCTTGTATACTAATGATGTATCAACTGAAAGAGAAATTAGAAAACGATCCAATCGATAATAGCCTCAACAGAATAAAATACTTGGAAATCAAACAAAAAAAGAGGTAAAAGCCCTCTATAACGAAACTACAGAATGCTAGAAAGAGAAACTGAAGAAGACCTAAAAAATGGGAAAAATATCCCATGATTTAGAACAGGCAGAATTAATCTTATCAAAATGGCCAAACTCCCAAAAAACTATATAGATTTAATTCAGCTCTTATTAAAATTTGAACAATGTTCTTCATAAAAATAAAAAAGCAGCCATGAAATTCACTCAGAACACAAGAGTTCAGGATAGCCATGCAATTTTTTAGTGAGAATAGTGTAGCAGTAGGCATCACAATACCAGACCTTAAATTTTAATACAAAGCTATAATACCAAAAACAGCATTGTATCCACACAAAACCAGACTTGAAGACTAATGAAACAGAATGAAAAATATAGACATACCCACACAAATACACTTATCACGTACTAGACATGACGCCATGAGCACACATTGAAGAAAAGATAGCCACTTCAACAAATGGTACTGGAAAATGAAAATCCACATGTAGTAGAATGAAATTGTTCCCTTATCTGGCACCCAGCACAAACTCAACTCAATGTGGATTAAAGGCCTAGGCATTAGATCAGGGACCCTGTACATTCTAGGAGAAATTGTACACTCAAATCTCCATCATGTTGGCTTAGGAAATGATATAATATCCATACTGTTTTCCCCAGGGCAGTTGTATTAATTTTTATGGTCAAAAATATGAGAGTAACTTTATCCCTACATATTTGCTAACATTTAGTGTTTGTGTGTGTGTGTGTGTGTGTGTGTGTGTGTGTGTGTGACGGAGATTGAACTTAGGAGTATTGGACAACTGAGCCAGATTTTGTATTTTATTTAGAGACAGGGTCCTATTGGGTTGCTTAGTACTTCACTTTTTGCTGAGGCTGACTTTGAACTCAAAATCCTCCTGTCTCACCCTCCCAAACCACTGGGATTATAGGCATGAAACACTATACCCAGCTATTATTGTATTCTTAATAATTACTGTTCTGATTGAAGTGAGATACATTCTCAATGTAGTTTTTCTTTGCATTTCCTTGATTGCTAGAGATGTTGAATACTTTTTTTTCTTTTAGAAGCATTTTTTTCACCAATTTCTTAGATGGATTATTTGTTTATTAGTGTCAATTTTTAATACTTTATATATTTTGGATATTAATGCCCAATTTCAGGAGCACATGACAAATATCTTCATTCTGTTAACTCTTCATGTTCTTAATTGCTTCCTTTTAAGTGCAGAAGCCTTTTAATTTGACGTCATCCCATTGGTTAATTTTTTATTTTATTTCTTACAGTTTGGAAGTGTTGTTAAAGAATTTGATTTCTGTAACAACACATTGGAGTGTTGGGCCTATATATTTGGTGTGTATATATAGGTGTATATGTACACCTATATATTTGGTGTATATTTCAACTCAAATACTCCAATTTGAGTTGAACTGTGTGCAGGGTAAGAGATAGATAGCAAGTTTCCTTCTTCTACATATGGGTTTTCAGCTTATTTGTTGAAAAGGCTATCTTTTCTCCAATTAATGTTTTTGTCTCTTTGTCTATTATGAGACAACAATTTATATGGATTTGTCTCTGGGTATTATATTCTACTCCATTGATCTTCTTGTCCATGTTGGTGCCACTACCTGCAGTGTTTGTTAATATAGCTTTGTAGTAAAATTGTTATATATCCAGCATAACTATTTTTTCTTCAGGAGTTCTTTGGCTAATCTGGATCTCTTATTTTTCCAAATGCTTCTAGTTCTGGGAAGAATGTCATTATTATTATGATGGAGGTTGTATTTAATCTATATGTTTTCATAGCATGGCCATTTTAATAATATTAATTCTTTCTATCCACGAACATGTCCAGTCTTTCCATTTTCTAAGTTCTAAGTTCTTCAATTTTCTTCTTCAGTGTTCTGTACTTTTATTGTAGAGGTCATTGGCATCCTTCAAAATAGTTCTTTCCTTTTTTGAGGATACTGGAGCAATGAAATGTGTTTGCTTTATATGTGTTGATCTTATAGTGTGCTACTAAATTGGTTTACTAGTTCTAGAAATCTTCTGTTGGGTATTTCTTTCATTCTTTCTTTTTCTTCTTCTTCTCCTTCTCCTTCTCCTTCTTCTTCTAAATGTAGGGACATGTAATCAGCACACAGAAAGAATTTGGCTCCTTTCCCCCCTAATTATATCTCTTTAATTTCCTTATATTGCCTAATAGCTATGACTACAATAATCAAGTAGCATGTTAAATATGAGTGATGGAGTTCGGTATTTTTATCTTTCACCTATTTTTGGAGTTAATGTTTTCGGGGGTTTTTTCACTATGCATAATGTTGCCCTTGATTTTGCCATATGTAGCATTTAAATTGCTGAGATATTTTCTTCTACTCCTCATTTTCTAGTGTTTTTACCATAAATGATTGCTATATTTTGTGAAATGCTTTTCCTATATTTTTTTGAAATAATAACTATTGTTTTTAAGCATATTTATGTGATGGATTACATTTATTGATTTTCATATGTTCAACCAAGCTTGCATCCTTTGAATAAAACCAACTTGCTAATGGCCCACTGACTGACTTTTAAATGTTATTTTATGTGGTATGTCAATTTTGTAAGAATATTTGAATCTATGCTCATCAAAGATATTTGCCTGAAGTTTTCTTTCCTTCACGTGTTTTGGTCTGATTTGGTTTGTGGATGATACTGGTTTCATAGAATGAATTTGGCAATGATTCTTAGCTTTATGTTTCATATAATAATTTGAGGAGAGTTTGTATTGATTCTTTTTTTGAAGATCTGGTAAAATTCAGCTGAGAATTTATCATGTCATGGGTGGTTCTTTGTTGAAGATCTTTTGATAACAGCTTGAATTCCATTACTCCTTATTAAGTTTTCTATAACTTCCTGGTCCAATTTGGGTAGATTATGTGTCTCTGGAAATTTGTCAAACAGTTCAAGATTTTGTAGTTCTTAGGAGTAAAAATTTTAAAAATAATTTTTGATGATTCTCTGGATTATAGTAGCATCTATGCTGATATTTCTTTTCTCATCTTTGATTTCATGTTTTCTTCTCTATGTTTTCATTACTTTTCATTAGTATTGTTTTTCCATTCAAAACCAAGTCTTTGTTTCATTGATTATTTTGTCTTTCTTCATTATGTATTTTATTGATTTTTGGCTCTTAATTAATTTTTTAATTTTTTCTTCATAAAAAAAAATTATTATGTTTTATAGAGAAGGCAATGTGGATATAATTTTTTTTTTTATTTTGGTCATGTCTACATATGATCAACGTTGATGTTAGATCTCTTTCTAGTAAACCATGTAAAGGTAAAGAAAATTTTGTTGAACTTTATTTTCCATTTTATTAGGAATTGGCACATTCAGAAGGTATTTATCATTTTTAATTCTGAACCTTAATTTTGCTGGATAGAGTGTCTTGTTTGACACACATTTTCTTTCAGGACTTGGTATACTTTGTTTGAAACTTTTCTGAATTGTGGAGTCTAGAATGAGTCATCAGTTGAAATCCAAACAGGCTTATCCCAAAATATGACCAAACTTGTGTCTTGCAGCTTTTAGAATTCTATGCTTACTATATATGTTAGGCATTTTTTTGTAATAATATATCTTAAAGAAAATCTATTGTGATTATGCCTGTTGTTTAAAATTTTAATCTCATTCCAAAGTTTGGAAAATTCTACAGTATTTCACTGAAAAGATGGTATATCCATTGTATTCAGAGCTTACATCTATTCCAATAGTTTTAAATTTGGGCCTCTTAATGTTTTCCCAGATTTCTTGAACATTCTAGTCATGACCTCTTGACTTCGTTTTAATGGTTAAATTTATTTTCAATATTACATACTTTGTCTTTGACATCTGTAAATCTACCTTCAAAGTGGTCTAATGGATTGGTGATGGTTTCCTTTGGATTTTTAATTTGATTTACTGGGTCATTTCCAGGATTTCCACTTGGTTCTTTTTCAGAATTCTTATCTCTTTATTGAAGTAATTTTCACTTCCTGTAGTTTTCTCTGGAATTTCACTCCTTGTGTTTTCTTTTCATTCATAGAATATTTTCACTGTGCACTTTCTACATTCATTTTGTGACATTTTCTTCACTTTTCTGTCAATTGGATTCAGTTATTAAAGTGTCGTGGCTTGTTTGAAGTAGTTTTTCTCTTTTTTTAATATTGTTTTTATGTTTGCCCATCTACTTAGATGGGTATTTATTCTTTTTAAGAAGGGGACTAATAGCCAGTCAGGGTGGAGAACTCCTGTAATCCCAGTGGCTCAGAAAGCTGAGGCAGGAGAATCACAATTTCAAAGAAACCTTCAGCAAAAGTGAGGCACTAAGAAACTCAGTGAGAACTTGTCTCTAAAATAAATCAAAACAGGGCTAGTGATGTGGCTCAGTGGTTGAGTTTAGTCCACAGTATTCAGGCTCCCACTAAAAAGAAACAGGAAGGAAGGAAAGAAGGGAGGGAGAGAGGGAGGAAGGGATGGCAGACTACTTGGTGAGCTTCTTTTTCTTATATGCCTCACATTTGTTGAATATATAGATATTAATAGTTCAACTCAGTGTGTGGTCTCTGTTATACATCTCAATAAATAAATAATAAAAGAGCTGGGAATGTGTCTCAGTGGTTGAACACCCTTGTGTTCAATCTATTGTTTACAAAGAGGGATAGGCAAAAAGGTAAATGTCACTATTTGATATAGCAGCAGACTGTGTGAGAAGAAGAATAAAGGGTAAGAAGAAAAATTATAATCTAGACATATAAAAACAAAGATAAGTAGAATAAGTCCAATCAATTTATTAAACCATTAGGATAAATAAATTTGTATATTTTATTTTTTTACTGTGGTGCTGAAGATTAAACCCAGGGCTTCATATGTGCTAGGCGAGCACTTGACTGCTGAACCAAACCCCAAATACATTTGAATGCATTAAAGGTATAATGTTAACTATTAGAGGTAACAAATAACAATCAAAATAAAGAGTAGTACATATGATCAGCGTTGATGCTAGATCTCTTTATAGAAAGCCATTTAAAGGTAAAGAAAAACTGTTGAACTTTAGTTTAGATTTTATTAGGAGCTGACACATTCAGAAGGTGTTCGTCATTCTTTGGCCTTTGATCCCTCCAGAGATGCTGGAATAGAGGAACCACTCCCTATTTCCTATAGACTTCCTGATGTTTCCTGATGGTTCTGGTTTGTCAGTTTAGGGCCTGCAGAATACTGATAGGAGGTTTTGGTGCTGTGCATGCATGTTGTTTCTATTGTGTGCAGAAGTTCAGGTTGCAGGATCTAGGGATTTGCTACAGATTCTATGGCACTCTATATTCTTTTTCCCTGCTATAGAGTTTTCTCCTTGGAGGTCTAGATTCTGGTCCTGTGGTTGTAGATTTTCCTTGGTGATCTTTCACATATAAATGTTAACTTAGGTCAACACTGCTCTTGAAGTTGCTATTATTGCTGCTGAGTAAAGGGAATCTACTAGTTCATCTGAGTTCTACATTCCACTACCTAGGATATGCACAGTGGATACTTCGTCCCTCTGTGATCATCTCTAAGGAAGTGTCCATGCAATATCCAAACAGTGTCCTACCAATCCACAGTTGTGTTCAAGGATAAAGCTTGGAGACAAGTCAGACTGAGAGATGAGTCAAGCAGAGGGCTATGGATTTCTGTTGCTTTGGGACCAGTGAAATTTCTGTCTTAATTGACTATCCGCTGGCTGAGGTAATCATCAGGGAACTTTTACTTTAAGCTTCCTAGGGATGAAGGCACATTTGTTTCACTGCTATCTGCCATCTGCTTTTATGATCTGGAAATTCATACCTCTATTCGCTAGAAATTTAGGCAGCTTCTCTTGGGTTGGTCCCTACACAGACAATCTCTCTAGGTTTCTTAGAACAGTGAAACTTCCAGCCTTGTCTTCCTCAAGTGTCAGTGGGAAGTATCAGTGTCTCTAAGAGTTCCTCTTACCCATTTTATTTTTTCTGCACAGTGCTTAAAGTTCATATCTGAGTTCTGACTTCTACCATATTCAATTGTGGGTACCTCCTCTATCCTTGGCAGTTTAACAGAATGTTGGGTTGGTTGAGAACTTTCTGACTGGAATTAGTTTTAACTATAGTATATGTAACATAGAATTTCTTTTCTGAGTCTGTCCATATGGGATGCTAAACTTAGCAATAATACCTGTCCACTTCCTACTCAAGATTAAGAAAATAGTCTGCTATTATTTCACTGAATAAATTAGTTGGTTTCTTCTCTCATTCCTCAAGTCCTATAATCCTATGATACTTTGGTTTGGACTTCTTACATTATTCCAGAGAGTTTTTCTTTTGTTTTAAATAAAGTTATAATTCTTTTTGTAATTTCTCATTTGAATCACAGAATGCATGTATGAAAAATAAAATAATGACAGAATACTAAACAAAACAACATAGAATATGATACAGGTGAACCTGAAAACACATATGGAAAAGACAATGTTCTTGCTCAGTTTTAATTGTAGAGACATTTTTAGGTGATTTCAGTTTTGATATTAACTGTATGACATGTCCTCTCACTAGTTTTGGTTGTTGAGGCAGTATCTGAACCACTTAATTCTGCCCTACAGTGAGTAGGAATCTATTGTTCTCTTCCTTGTCTAGATTAGGTTCTTACCTTAAAAAAAATTATGGAATTCATTCACTACAGCATAAGCATTTAATGTTTTACCACATCTTCTCAGATATCAAAAATAGTTCTGGTTATTCTGCTGTCAGCCTAAGGTGGCAGTCTAACTGCAACTATATTATTCTTGACTCAGAAGCTGGATTCCTCTGTTGCATACACTAGTTTTCATGTTACACCAGGAGAAGCAAATGGACCAGGGTTAATCACAAATATTTTGTCATTTTTTTTTGTACAGCTCTGGAGATACCGCAGTTGGTCTTGAAAATGATTGGTCCTTTGTTTTTTCAGAGGATGGCACTAATATAACAATTTCTCAATAAGCTGAACTTTTCCAGTGTAGACAATGCTTTGTTTCTGACTGTTCTATGCTTAGGGAGAGGCATCAGGTTCACAGGCAGTAGAGTTGCCTAGCTCCATTCCCTCTGGAAGAGTGTATATTCAACTGTATTTAAACTTTCAGGGATTGCAATGACACAAGAGGAAACTTTGTTTGCTCTTGGGTTTTTCTTAGTTCTCAGAAAGTACTATAACCTGGGATTGATCATAAAGTCAACATTCTGCTCTCCTATAGTGCAGAACAGGTGGTCATGAAAATTCCATGGCCAGCCTGGAAATCTGTGGCCCTTCACTCATCACAGAGGGATTGGCACCCATACATCAAAATTGTTTCTGGCATGCACATGATCCTCTTTGCAGGTCAGGATTCTTCAGGATATGGGGATAAGTACAATCAGTAGATTTTACAGTAAAAGCTCTTCAGGCCATAAGAGAATGGAATGACATATTAAAGGATCTGAAAGGGGAAATGTATTTAATAGGAATACTAGAACTAGCAACTTCTTCCTTCAAAAATGAAATAGAAACAATGTCTCAGGCAAAAATCCAACAAACAAAAAAATATATCTGAGGGCATTCATTACCCTAGACCTGCCATGAAAGTAAGTATAAAGGAATTTTAACTAGAAATATAAAATGCATGTAAATGTAAAACTAAGAGTAGGAATATAGTAAAATTCAGAATATTCAAACTATAATGTAGCATGGAAAATGAATGTATTGGTTTGTGTGAAGTGAAATACGCTTGTATTTCTATAGTAAATCACACTTAAAAATGGTAAATATCTCATATATACTAATAAATCTATTTTTCTTGTAATTTTAAGTTCATCTGAATCAATGGTAATCAGGGATATTAGCTTCTACTTTTCATTATTTATGGAGTCTTAAGTACCCCCCCACCCCCCCAAAAAAAAAAATCACCACATATTTTCTGAAAGCCAGAGAAACTAATGTATGTCTGACCTCCTGTACCTTTAGAATTAGCAGTATGAGAATTCAATTCTTTGGGCATAAATTATAAAATATGGATTATACAATGTCCAAATAAACTCCTCCAGATTTATAGACTTACTGTTATTTATAGGACTGAATGAAGAAAGAAAGTTTGGGTTGGGCCAACCTGACATGTGCCAAAGAATATGCGCATGTGTCAAAGAATAAGTGACACAGTATAAATGGAAAGACAATGGAGGGAGGCCAAAGGAAGTCACTAGTATTCGGAGGAGTTAGTCTCAGTTTGCCGTTTGATGCTAAAACAGCTCCATAATTCAAAGAAAATTAATATTGTTTCCATAGGCATTGATGATCTAGAACCAAATAGAGAACCCAAGGAATACCAAGTGAAGATCATTTTCAATAATATCTAAACTAACTGGACATACACAAAGCATGAGAGGAATTCAACATGGACGTTTATTTCACATCTTGATCCAAGGATAGTCATGTTTCGAGCCATGACTGGCTTCTGGGCCAAGCAGTATCCAAAACAGTATCCAAACCTGTTTAGAGTTCTTAGAAGAGGAGATATAGGAAGACTGGTAAGGAGAGTCTTCTGCATACAAAATGAATGGATGAAAAAAATCTCATAAAATTATTAGGAGAAAACATGGATGGATATTGATTAGTATAATTAATATGCAAAGAGCAATTGAGAAGACTAGTAAAAGTCAACAGTGATAGGCAATCTGAGAATAAAGAACTCATCATTCAATGTTTATACAGAAGAACATTTTGCAAGCAATTCCCAGGGCAAAATAAATTACGTAGAACTATCCTTGACAAAAAATATTGATCTGATTTGAAATAGCAAGCTAACAAGTTATTACACTGTGGGATTATACTGACAGATAGGTTATATAAAGATAAACATTAAAGATAGAAATTCACAATGACACAAGGGAGATGAAACCAGGTATCTGAAGAACAGAGGCTATGTAGTTATTTCTCACAAAAGAAAGTGAAGTCTCAAACCTAATCACGGAAACATCTACAAATCACAAGGGCAAAACAAGAGTCTCTATCTCCCGTATGCAAAATAGGGAAACTAATAGTAAATATCCCTATGCATGTTGAACAATAAAAATGGATCTATCAATATTCCACCTTGGTTATTCTCTTGTCTGAAATCCTGACAAAAGAAAACAAGATTCTTAAAGGGTACCTTGGCAGGACACATAGCAACACCAGTGCATTATCATTCTGGAAGTGCCATTTGGTGTTGATGCTAAATGCACTTTGCCTTTCAATACACTTCTCACATGTGCAATTATATATGTTTATGTACTATCAATACCATGCCTAATCAAGTCACAAATATTGAGGGATCCAATTCCTTCTGGAAAAATTTTGGCTTTTTTCAAGGTTCTTAAAGCCATTACTTGGATTGTGATTCAAGTGTACTGAGCAGATATTTGGAGTTTGCTATGTCTGTCAAGGTGCGGGTTCTTGTGGACTGTTTGCTATTCTCTGACTCTGTCTCTGCGTGGGGCCAATACTAATTTATCTGTGTCAGTTGCCAAATTCTTTCAATATCTTTTTGTTGACACTGATATATGTTAGGCTTTTAGACATACACTCAGGGGGCATAGTTTGGTCTGGTAAAAGCCATGAGGTGACCCATCATATGAAGACTTCAATGAGAAGATAATGTAGTTGTGAGGTCCAGTTAGATTCTCTCTGTACTGAACTCAAGACAACATACATCACTGCAGGCACACAGTGAAAGTACCCACTTACCCGAACCTTGTGGTCATCTAAAGGAAATAGCTTATCTATGGAAAATCATGACACACATCTCATTTTCTGTTTCTATTGTGGACAGTAAGCCTTTCCCTATGACTTCTTTTCAAACTTCCTATAAGCCTTTCCACCATGTCTGCCAATTTCTCCGCTTTTTGAATGTGTTAAACACCTGGTCTTGTAAATAGAATGCCCCCTGTATCATTAGCTCCTTTTTAACTTTATGAGAATGCTGGAACTTTCTACTTGTGATTTTTTTTTTTTAATATTAGGACATGGGCTGGACAAACATGATATTTTTTTTTTCATTCTGTTATCTAAATGTGTTAAAAAAATGTAAAATTATTTGAACTATTGGCACAAAGTTAAACAACACTTGGCTCCTTGAATAGAAACGCCAAATTTTATTTTATTTATTACAGAGTAGTCACAAAGAGGCCTAATTGTGGAGCTTTTTAACCAAGAGTTATATAAATTATCATAGTCATCAGCCATGGAGGAGTTTTTATTTCCATTTTAAAAAGCTCAGATTGGCAAACAAGGTCTTGCCCCAAAAGGCCAAAGCAAGGAGCCAATATGTAGTCCAGGATTATGGGATCTGGGAAAATATATCATGGGAAAAATACAATCCCTCTTCCATATAATTTGTTTTTCCTCTATCCCCACAGAAGTTGGGGTTCAAGACTATATGTCCTGGATACATTATACTACAGTTAAACAATGGGTGGAGTTTTACCTGGTGAATAATCAACTCCTTTCATATACTTGAACCATACCTACACTACCTGTTTACTAAATCTAACCCTAAGTAGTATTCTTTCTTTTTATTCTACATACATTTGTGCTTCCATAAAAAAATATGATATTTAAAAACATACCACAAACATTCCAGTTTATGTAAACTCCTTTCTCATACTTCTTCGTGCCCCACTGCCCAACTTACACTTTGGCATATAGTAAAAACTATTTTTACTTCTTTACCAATGTTTCCATATGATTTTCCAATCTTACCCTTCTACCTAGTTATTACTCCAGAACATTTTATGGTAAATCCCAGGGTCTACGTTATATTAAGCAGCTATCTAGGCTTTACATGACATTAGGACAACTTGCAAAAATTGCTGAGTGAGGGCCTCCCCACTCCAACTAAGAAAATAACCTCAATTTCAGTCAACCACTGATGGGTACCTAGTCAACAGTGCCTTTCATCTTTGACATACAGCTAAGGATTCAATCACTGTTTTTACATAGAGACTCGAATACTAACACAATTCAATAAATCTCTATTTGTACCTATTCTTTCAGGGACCCACTATTTGATACAGCATGCCCCAATTTGCTTTTTAATGCCCATTTCCCCAACATAAATTTCTATCTCTACAAACATAATAACTTCACAATTCTCACAAAGCCACATAAACCTAACTGTAGAACACTAAGTTACATTGGCTCAACATGTTGTCCAACCTAAACTGTCTACACAAAAACTTGAGTTCAAGGCCACAACTATGAGGACTGTAATTTTTTCTTCCAACCTATTTTAAGCCCTAAACTCCAAAGATTTTAAGTCCCCAACACCCCATGTTTATTATTAGACTCCACCAAAGGCCTACTGATCATTTTGCCAGATCAAAATCCCCAGCCATGAAGACTTACTTGCTTAACCCCTCTCATCACTACCATGCTTAGGGAATATTTCACACCTGTTCCCTTCAAAAAACCCAATAAGGCAAACTGACCATATCTCCTTACTTCTGATCTGACTTTATTATCTGTTAGCTTTATGTGATCTAAGCCTTCTCCAGTTGACCTCCTACCTACATGAAACTACACCATCGTATACCTAGTTACTAACTTATCAATTCCCTTGACTTTTCATAGCTGTACTACTAACACAAACACTACTAGGTACAAACATAACATAACTTCCATCAAAGAGTTAAGCCAAAATCTTCTGTTTTTACTACCTATTGGCATTGTCATAGGAATCAGATGGAAACACAAAGAAGAAACACTCCATTAATATATGGAAAATCTTTCTTTTCTTGGGGACATGCTTTCAAAGTAGCCTCGATTTTCCAAAAATTACAAAGACAAATAACTTCTTTGACAGGAATAATCCATTATATCTTGCAAGCCTTACCCTTGATAATGGCTAGTGAAGGTGGGGAACATGCGCCCTGTTACAAAATGATTGTGAAATACATATCAACAAATCAAGTAAAATCCAAGAAAATCTTGGTAACATCATTAAAAATACAAGAGATAACCAGGAAAAGTAGAAAATTTGAAGGAATGATTGGTTGTCCTGAATATTTAACAGGTTCACAACAACAAACTTAAATGGTACACTCCATGTAGACAAAGATGACCTTAAATGCAGAATATAAATTCTTGAATACAAGTGAATTTTTTGACTATCATGGTCCTTGGACATCACTGCTGTTCTTGTAGTATATGTTACAATACAAATGATTTCAGGCTTCTACCTTATCAATATTTCTTGCTAGCAGGAAGTAGAAGATTGCATTAACAATGCTGCTGATACAGTGCAGCATATCATTCAGACAACTCCGTCAATCTTTCTACTGTTTACACTCAAACACACACACACACACACACACACACACACACACACACAAGAACATATATACATTATATTACTATCTTAAGAATGAATATGATACTGCCATTCACTATAATATACTCATATATGTACATATGAAAATTAGATCATAATCCTGCACTGGATTTCCCTATTCAATTCTTTTTGTGTTTTCATCATTGCCTTACTTACAGAATACACTTTCATGTATTTTTCAATCCATGCTTATTTTGAATCACATACCACATCTTAGGAGAAACAGGAAATTTGCTTCTGGGGATTGGCTAATTTCACTGAGAATGAGGTTCCCCAGTTCCATCCACTTAATGAGCTGATGCCATAATTTAATTCTTCTTTATCTGAGTAATATTCCTCTGTGTATATGTACCACATTTTCTTCATCCATCCACTTGCTGAAGGGCACCTAGGGCCCTTCCATAGATTGGTTATTGTCAACGGTGCTACCAGAAACACTGAGCTGGCTGCCTCGCAGTGCTGACATTAGCAGAAATTTTGGATATGTGTACTGAGAAGGGAGATAGCTGGGTCATATGGGAGTTTCATTTGTTCTTTATTAGGAATGCACATAATGCTTTCTAGACTCATTTGCTTCTATTTGCAGTCCATCCCCAACCCCTGTCCAATCTGTGAGTGTACTTTTCCCAACCTCCTCACCAACATTTTTTTCCATCTTTGTTTTGTGATAGTTGCCCTTTTGACTTTGTGAGATGAAGCCATAGGGTACTTTTGAATTTCACTTCCCTAACTGGTTGAGATGTTGAACATTTTAATAATACTTGTATTTTAAACGTTTGTATTTGTTCTCTGAGAATTGTCCCTCTGCCCATTTATTGATTAGGTTATCATATTTTTTTCCTTTGGTGGTGGCAATGAATTTTCGTATATTTTGAATTGCCTTATGTGAGAAGCAGATGACAAAGATTTCCTCTCATTATGGGGGCTCAGTCTTCATGATTGTGTTTCCTTTGATGTGAAGCATCTTTGAAATCTGATGACAATGCATGTTGTGGTTGTTTATCTTGCTTCTTTGCAATTGAGGAGACTTGTTTACTGGTCAGTCATTTCCTGTGCTGAAGTGTTAAAGTGTGGGCCTATATTTTCTTCCAGCAGATTTCAGGGTTTCTAGCCTAACTCCTAGGTCTCTGACCTAGTTGATATTTTGAGGTGATATTTTTGGAGGGTGAGAGATCAGGCTTACATTTAATCCTAGTACATATGGATTTCCAGTTTTCCCATTTTTGTAGAGCCTTTCTGCAGCCTATGTTTTGGTAGTTTTGTCTGCTTATCAGATAATCATATCCTGTGTGTTTATCTTTGTGTCTTTTATTGTAGTCCCTTGGACCTCATGTCTGTTTTGGTGCCTGAAACCTGCTGTTTGATACTAGAGCTTTGTAGTAAAATGTAAGCATTGTGATGTCTCCAATCCACCTTCATGGTAAGGATTGCTTTGGGTACCCTGGGTATTTTAATTTCCTAAATCAGTTTTGAGATTTTGTGACTGCCTTTTGTTGTTTAGTAAAGTTTGTCATTTGGGGTTTTGAAGCAAATTGCCTTGAATGTGTATATTGCATTTGGTAGCAAGTTATTTGACTGTATTAATTCTGACTGAGAAGACATGAAATATTCCCTCTTCTAAGGTGTCCATCAATTTGTTTCTTGACTGCACTGTATTTTTCATTTTAGAAGTAGTACACCTCCTGGTTTAGATTTTTTTTCATTTGAATGTCTTTTTTTGGAATTAATAATTTATATTAAAATAATGGAATTTTATGAATTACTATAGAAAAGAGCCAAAGTGGCCCCAGCAAACTTCCAGCTGATTGGCTCATTGTTGCTCCAGCAAACTTCCAGCTGATTGGCTCCTGTGCAGTGATGCTCACGAGTTGTGTCCCCCCCCCCCCCTTTCAGACCACGGAGCTGCTCATTGGGGGACTCTTTTGGCTCTGCCCACCTGACCCAGCCAATCGGTCTCAAGGGTGGGAAGATTGCCTGTTGAGGTGCTCTTTGGAAGAGCCTGGTGGTGGCAGTTGGTCTCTGAGGGAATTCCTGAAGAGCTTGCTTGGTGCGTGCATTCTAAAAATAAAGTTTGTTCCTGCTTGATAAGTGGTTCATGAATTGTGCCCAGCCAGACTGTGGCATAATTTTATGGAGTTCTATCGGAAATCGGAGTCAGAGTCATGTAGTCTTATGACTGTGGAGATTCAATTCAAAATACATCATTGAAGAATCCTAATTTTAAAAATGCATTTCAGGGACAATAATAGCCAATGGAAGTCCAAAATGAGTTAAATATACTCATATTTTCTCATTTAAATATATTTCTTAGTATTTTTATATTTGAAAATCACAGTATCTCTTTATTTTTATTTTTATTTTTTTCATTTTTTTTTATTGGTTGTTCAAAACATTACAAAGCTCATGACATATCATCTTCCATACATTTGATTCAAGTGGGTTATGAACTCCCATTTTTTACCCCAAATACAAGTTGCAGAATCACATCAGTTACACATCCACATTTTTACATAATACCATATTAATGACTGTTGTATTCTGCTACCTTTCCTATCCCTTAATTGATGCATATGTCTGTCCAATCCATCAATGCTGCAGATGTAATTATTAAGGGAAATTTACAGACATCACTTATTTTTTTATTTTATACCTTATATTATTATGATTATTTACTGTTATTTTTAATGGAATTTTTAAATTTTACCTATTCTGCATATTGTACCAACTGTCACTTTAGATATGTTTTGAGGAGCTAAGTTTGTAGTCTACAAGTATATTTTGTTGGCAGTGATTGCTGATATATTTAGACTCTTCCTCTATCTGTGAGCCACTATTAACATAGTGTAATTTTATATCCTAATATTTAGAAGTTGTACTGCTATCCAAATAGAGGTGTGGATACAAAAATAAACTAAAAATCAAGGGTGAATACTCTCGTAAACAACATAGACTAACTCAAAAACACTCCATTGATAACATAGTTGAGCAAATGTCAATGATGGATTTAGAAAGTTCGTGTTAAAACATCCACAAGTTATAAAAATACATTAGAATGAAATGAAAGAAATAAGAAATGATGTTAGAGATAACTTCAATAATATTATAAAGATAATGAAGGGGAATCATTGAGAAGTTCTTAAAATTAAAGAATCAATAAAGTAAATTAAAAATTGATTTGAAACCATCAACATCTGAATATACAACCTGGAAGACAGACTTTCAGGTAATGAGGACAAAATATTCAATCTTGCAAATAAAACCATCAACTGAGGAAAGTTGTTAAGAGGCCATGAACAGAATTTCAAAGAAACTAGGGAGAACATGAGAAGCCCAAATGTAAGATATATTGGGATAGATGAAGGCTCAGAGATACAGTCCAGAGGAATGCACAGTTTTTACTAAGAAAGTGATATGGAAAAGTAATAGCTCTCAGAAAGCCTAGAAAAAAGTAAAGCAAAGAAATATATTCTCATATACTAGTATTTTTTAAATCTCTTAATGTTTTAATATTTTTAACATTTTCCAAAAAGCTAAAGATGAAACAGAAAATCAAATACATAATCTATATAGGATCCCAAATATAAAAATTACAACCAAAGCACACTGAGACACATTATTATTAAAATGCCTAACATGTAAATAAAAGAATATAAGTTTAAAGGTTTCCAGACAAAAATGACACATCACATTTTACAGGAAACAAATCCAGAACTCAGTTTATTTCTCAAATCAGTCCCTCAAACTAGGAGGTCTTAGAATAATATTTTCCCTACTCTGAAAGAAAATGAATGCCAACTGAGAATACTATTCACTGTAAAATTAATCTTAAAAATTTTGGTGAAATAGAATCTCCAGTGATAAGTAAATCTCAATTTAGCATTTGACTCTTTGTAGCCTAAAGTCATCTAAGAGACAGATCAGAAAATAAGATTAAAAACAAGACTCAACACTATGCTTTCTCCAAGAGACTCACCTCATAGGCAAGGCACCCACAGATGGAATGTAAAAGGGTGGGGGGAAACATATAATTCACATAGATCTTGTGAAAAAGCAGGAGATTCTCTTCTTCTTACTTGTCAAGTGGACTTAAAGGCAAATTAAAGGGGACATAAATGCCATATCATAAGCCTTAAGGGAATTATACATTAAAAAGCAATACCAATTATAAATATTTGTGATACAAACAATGAAGAATCTACACATATCAAACAAATTATTCTCAATTTCAAGAATAAAACATGCAACACTACAATAAATTGGTGACTTTAACATGCCTCTGTCATCTTTAGATAGAGCCTCAAAAAAAATTACTAAAGAATCCGGTTATAAATTAGATATGATGTCTCCAAAATTCTCATGTGTATACAATACAAGAAGGTTCAAGAAGAAATGATTGAATTATTAGAACCTTAACCCAATTAGTGAATTAATAACCTGATAGGGATTAACTGCATGATAACTAAAGTGGTAGGATTTGGCTGGAGGAGGTGAGGATTGGGATATGGCTTTGGGGTATGTATTTATATCTGGAAGGTGGAGACCTCTCACCCTCTGCTTTCTTATTATGATGTGAGCTGCTTTGGTGTCCCACACAATCCATGATATTCAGCCTTACTTCAAGCCCCAAGAAACGGAGCCTGCTTCTGTGGATGGAGAACTCTGAAACTGTTTATTCTTAAATAAACAATTTTCTACTTTACAGTTGTTATGGTCAGGGCTTTAGTTACAGACGTGGAAATGCTGACTGAAACAGATTTATAGAACTAAAAATAAAATTGACTTTTACACTTAACAGAATATTTCATCCAATGATGACTAAATATGCTTTCTTCTCAGTATCACAGAGATACTACTCTGAAATAGACCATATCAGAGGCCACAAACCAACTCTTAGCCAATACAGAAGAATGGAGATAATTTCTTGTGTTCTATCAGATTTAATGGAGTAAAATTAGAAATCAATGATAAAATAAAAATAGAAGCTACTCTAACATCTGGAGACTAAGAAGTGCAGTATGATAACCAATGAATACCTGAGGAACTCAGGAATAAAATTTAAAAATACAGGTAAATGAGAACAGCAACCAATTATATAAAAATCTCTGAAACACTTAAGGCAATCTGAAGAGGAAACTGTGTTGCATTGAGTTTATTTATTAAGAGAATATAAAGTCACAAAATAAATTAGCTAACATTACATTTCACAACCCAAGAAAAAACAGAACAAATAAACATCAAAAGAAGTAACCAAAAAGAAATAATTAAAATTAGACCTGAAATCAATGAAAATAAAGCAAAAAAAATTACAAATTGTTTTTTTGAAACAATAATTAAAATTTATACACCATTAAACAAACTTACTAAAGAGAAAAACTACCTAAGTTTAGATAGAGGGAAGTGAAAGGATGGAGGGTAAAGGATGTGGGGATAGGAAGAATAGTAGAATGAATAGATATTTTATATCTATTTTTTCTAATATATATATATATATATATATATATATATATATATATATATATATATATATATATATATATGATGACGACGACCAATGTGAATCTACACTCAGAAAAATGAGAAACCATATTTCTACTACGTATGACATAGCAAAGTGAATAAATAAATGCATTCTACTGTCATATATAACTACTTAAATCAAATAAAAAATTGAAAAAAAAGAAAAATTACTAAAATTTGTGATGAAATATCAAGTATCAACTACTAAAACACTGCTGAAAATTATCAGAATACAGAAAATAGAAAATGTTTTGAAGCTCTTATTTTGCAATGTTAGAAACTTTGAAGATATTGACAAATTTCTAGAGACATATGACCTACCAAATTTTAATGATTACAATCCAGAAAGTTTAAATAGAGGAAATGCAAACAATAAAATGAAAAACTCCATCAAAAGCTTACTAGCAAATAAATTATCAGAACTGGAGAGATTCTCAGCTAAATTCAATGAGACCTTCAAAGAAATAGCTCTCTCCTATGCTTTTTAAACTATTCCATAAAATAAAAACATGAAGTAACTTTTAAACACACTTTATGATGCTAGTGTCACCCTCATAGCAAAATCAAAGACACAACAAGGAAAATAAAACCTTATACTAATATTCCTGATGAACATTGGTGCAAAAAGTCTTAATATTAAACTGGAAACCACTTACAATCATATTTAAAGTTACTATGGTATGATTATAAGTGTTAATCCCAGGGATAAAAAAGGGTGGTTCAACATACACAATTCAATAAATGTCATTCATAACCTCAATAAAATTAAGGAAAGAATCAAATTATTATCTCAAGAGGGGATAAAAAGCATTTGACAAAATTCAGCTTTCATTTCATGCTCAAAATAATAGAAAAAATAGGGACAGGTAGAACATACCCAACATTGTAAAATCTACATATACTAAACCATATGCTAAACCTAGGAACAATATCATTCTAAATAACTTCCATTTAACATAGTCTTTGAAATTCTAGCCAAAGCAATTAGGAAAAAAATTACAAAATGTAGGATAAGAAGAGCTCAACGTGCCCAGGTCCAGATTAGGCCCAAGTCTGCCCAGACTACTGACAGATCCATGATGGAGCTATGCCCCTGGACCAGGTCTGCCCTGCTGACCATAAGACCCATATCGAAGCCCAGGTTCTGGCCTAGGACTGCCTGACCTGCTAACCTACACTGGAGTAGGTCCAGGCCTAGGAATGCCCCCACTTATCCATTTGGGAGCTCAAGCTCAGGAGGCCCAGGTCTGCCTTGTCAAGTAGCAAACCCTTGCTGGAGACAGGGCCCTAGCTCATGATCACCCTACTGACCTGTGGTGCAACCCAGGCCCAGGTCTGGTTCAGTACCACCCTGGCATGTCACCTAGGAGCCCAGGGCTAGTCCACCTTCGTCTTGGGACACTGCAGCCATCTCCATAGCCCTTGCCATGCAATTGCTTCACCTACAACAAGAGATAATGTTTAGAGAAGCAGCATCTTGCAACAGGCAGCCCCAAACCATTATAAGGCTCACTGATTTAGCCTAATCTGTGAAGGTGGTCACATTCATCTTGGGACACCCCCAATGCTAACTTGAGTTACCTATGCTATAGCTGCCGCCACTGTTAGTTGCAGTAGCATCCATTGTGGGACACTGGCAAGGACTGAAAGCTCAACACCTAAGTGAGGTATAGGTAATCATCATGTATACTACAAGATTATAGGGTGGAAACTGTAGTATCTCAGATCTGCACTGCAAGAAAGAAAGACACATAGACAACATGAAAAAACAAGGGAGGAAAAAGCCCCAAACAAACCAGGATAGAATAATAGAATAATAAAAATCTAGAATAATAGAAATCCATGGAAGCACAGTAAATGATATGTCAGAGAAGGAGTTCAGGATGTTGATAATTAAAATAATCTACAAATTAAATAATGACTTAAATGAGCAAATACAGGCAAAAACTGATCATTTCAACAAAGAGATAATAGAGCAAATGCAGGCAAACATTGATTATACCAACAAAGAAATAAGGGAACAAATACAGGTAGCAAAGAATTACTTCAAGATATAGAGATTCTGGAAAAAAAATCATATATCCTTGAAATGAAGAAAACAATAAACCAAATTAAAAACTCAATGGAAAGCATAACCAACAGACTAGATCACTTGGAAGATAGAATGGCAAATAATGAAATCAAAGTACACAATATTGAAAATAAAGTTGACCACACAGTGAAGATGGTACAAAACCATGAACAATCTTTATATTAGATATAGTGGATACCAAACCAAATCTAGTGAAAAGGAATAAAGAACACATTCTATACTGCTTAAGGGATTCATTCATTAATAAGACCTAACAATCATAAATCTCTATGCTCCAAACACTGGGTCATATATGTATATCAAACAAGCCCTTCTCAACTGCAAGGACAATACAAACCCCAACACAGTAATACTGGGTGACTCTGGTATGCCTTTAACCACTGGATAGATCTCTCAAACAAAAACTAAACAATTAAATTATAGAACTGAACTATATAATAAATAATAAAAAAGAAATATCATGACAGACACTATTGAAATAGAGAAGGCAATTAGAAACTATTTTGAAAATTTATACCCCAGTAAAATAGAAAACCTCCAAAACATTCAAAGTTTCTGGAGGCATATGATCTACTTAAACTGAACAAGGAGGACATACACAATTTAAGTAGATCAGTTTATGCAAGAAAATAGAAGATGACATCAAAAGCCCACCCACCAAGAAAAGACTGGACCAGACAGATTCAGAGCTGAGTTTTAAAGATCTATAAAAATAGTTAATACCAATACTCTTATAATTATTCTATGAAATAGGAAAGAAAGGAACTTTTATAAACTCATTCTATGAAGCTAGAATCATCCTTATACCAAAACCAGGGAGAGACACATTAATGAAACAAAATTTCAGACTAATGTCCCTGAAGAACATTAATGCAAGAATTCTCAATAAAATTCTGGCAAATTGCACACAAAATCATATTTAAAAAATAGTGCACCATTATCAAGTGGAGTTCACTCTATGGATGAAAGGTTGGTTCAAAATATGGAAATAAATAAATATAATTTATCACATCAATATACTTAAATATAGGAACCATATAATTAAATCAATTGAGGCAGAAAAAGCATTTGATAAAATATAACACCCTTTTATGTTCAAAACACTACAAAAACTAGGGATAGTGGGAACATATCTTACCTATGTAAAAGCTATCTATGCTAAACCCAAGGCCAACATTATTCTAAATGGAGAAAACTTGGAAGTGTTCCCTCTAAAACCTGGAGCAAGACAAGGATACCTTTTACATCACTCTATTTAACATAGTCCTTGAAACTCTAGTCTAAATTATTAGACAGATGAAAGAAACTAAAAATATAAAATAGGAAAAGAAGAACTCAAACTATCATTATTTGCTGACAACATGATTCTATACTTAGAAGATCCAAAAAAAAAAAAAAAAACTCCATCAGAAAACTTCTAGAATTAATAAATTAATTTAGTAAAGTAGCAGGATATAAAATCAATATCCATAACTCAAACACATATCTATACGTCAGTGGTCAGTGATAAATCTCCTGAAAAAGGAATTAGAAAAACTACACCATTCACAATAGCTACAAACATTAACAACTACAAAAACAAAAACAAAACAAAACAAAAACTTAGGAATCAATCTAACAAAAGATGTGAAAAGACCTCCACAATGAAAATTACAAAACACTAAAGCAAGAAGCTGAAGAAGACCTTAGAAGAGGAAAATCTTCCCATGCTCTTGGATAATCAAAACTAATGTTGTCAAAATGGCCATATTATCCAAAGGGCTATAAAGATTCAATAAAATTTCAATTAAAATCCCAACATCATTCTTTATAGAAATAGAAAAAAGCAAACATGAAATTTATTTGGAAAAATAAGAGACCCAGAATAGCCAAAGCAATCCTTAGATAGAAGAGTGAAGTAAGAGGCATCACAATATCAGACCTTATACTACAAAGCTATGGTAACAACAGTGGCATTTTATGGGCACCAAAAAAAAGGAAGACCAGTAGAACAGAATAGAGAACACAGAGACAAACCCACATAAATACAGTTATCTCATACTAGATTAAGTTGCCAAAAACATACACTGGAGAAAAAGAAGTCTCTTCAATAAATTGTGCTGAGGAAAACTGGAAATGCATATGTAGCAAAGTGAAAATAAAACCCTGTCTCTCTTCATGCACAAAACTCAACTGCAAGTGGGACAAAGACTTAATAATTAAGTAGAGGCTTTGTGCTTAATGGAGGAAAAAGTAGGCTCAAATCTTCATCATGTTGGATTAGGCCCTGTCTACTTTAACAAGAATTCTAAAGTGTAAGAAAAACAATTAAGAATCAATAAATGGAATGGACTCAAACTAAAAAGCTTCTTCTCAGCAAAAGAAATAATCAAAGAGGTGAAAAGAGAGCATACATTTTTTTAGCAATTTTTGTCACATGCACATTGTATAGAGCACTAATCCCCATGATATATAAAGAATACAAAAAATTTAACACCAAAAAGAGAACCCAATCAATAAATGAGCCAAGGAGTTGAACAGTTCTCAGAAGAAGATATACAATCAACAAATATATGGAAAATGATCAATACCTTTGGTAATTACAGAAATAAAAATAAAAACTATGCTAAGATTTTTATCACATACCAGTCAGAATGAGAGTTAAAAAGAATACAAACAACAATAATTGTTATTGAACATGTGGGGAAAAAGGCACACTCATATATTGATGGTGGGGCTGCAAATTTCCACAATCAATCTGGAAGCAGTATGGAGATTCTGTAGAAAATCTGGAATGAAAGCACCACTTGATCTAGCTATCCCAATCCTCAGTTTATACATAAAGGACTTAAAAACAGCAGCCACAAAATAATAATGCAGCCACATCAGTATTTATAATAGCTAAATTCACAATAGATGAATGTATAAAGGAACTGTGGTATATATACACAAAGGAATATTACTCAGCATTAAAAGAGAATAAAATCATGGATGGAGTTGGAGAATATCATGCTAAGTGAAGTAAACAAATTCAAAAAATTCATAATGCAAAATGTTTTCTCTAATTAGTGGATGCTGATCCATAATGTGGGGGGAGGTACGAGGAAAATGGAGGACCTTTGGGAAAATAGGAGGGGGGTGAGGAGGGGGTGTGGGATCAGGAAATATGGTGGAATGAGATGGACATCATTACCCTAGTTACATGTGCGACTGCATATTTGGTGTGACGATACATCATATAGAACCAGATAAATGAAAATTTGTGCTAAAATTGTTTTCAACAAGTCAAAATGCATTCTGCTATCATATATACGTAATTAAAATAAATTATTTAATTAATAATTTAAGGAAAAAAGCTCAAATTACATCTATTTGCAATAATAATATCATATATTCAGAATACCTAAAAACTCCACCATAAAGTTCTGGAACTCATAAACAAAATCAGCAAATTAGGAGGATTATAAAATTAACATCTATAAATTCATTCTAAACCTATACACCAATGTGAAAAGAGAAGTGAGGAAAGTAGACTAACTACTCAACAAATGCAAATAAATCTTTAAAAGTGCTGAAAGACTTCTACAATAAAAACTATCAAACATCAAAAAAAAAAAAAAAAAGAAGACATTAGAAGATGGAAATATCTCCCATATTTTCAGATAGGTAGAATTAGCATTGCCAAAATGGCCATTCTACCCAAAGTGCTATATAGATTTAATGCAAATTTCTATTAAAATTCCAATGACACTCTTCACAGAAATTGAAAAGGCAGTCATAAAATTTGTTTGGAAAAGTAAAAAGCCTCAATAGAATTCCTTAATAAGAAAAGTAATGCAGGATGCATCACAATACTAGATCTTAAATTATACTAAAGAGCTATAATACTAAAAGTTATTGTTTGGGCATCAAAGCAGACATAAAGACCAACGGTACAGAACCAAAGCCACATAGATAAAACCACATAAAATATACTTATCTCAGACTAGACAAAGTTTTCATTAAAATGCATCATGGAAAAAAAATAACATCTTTAACAAATGGTGGTGGTAAAACTGGAAATCTGTATGCAGCAAAATAAAATTGACCCCTATATCTCATGCTGCATAAAAGCCAACTAAAGTGTATCATGAACCTAGGCTTTAGAACAGCAATTCTGTGCCTACCAGAAGAAAATATAGGCCTAACTTTCCATTGATTTAAGAATCAGCTTACTCTAGATTACTCCTATAATGCAAGGAGTGTAATCAAGAATCAATAAATAGGATGACATCGAACTGAAAAGCTGTTTCAGCAAAGAAAAAAATCAATAACATGAAGAGAGAACTATAGAATGTGAGAACATTTTGCCATGTGCACCTCAGAGCATTAGTCTTCAGTTTATACAAAGAACTCAGGAAGCTTAACAATGTGGTAGGGTGTTAAGTCAGTGGTATAGGTCTTGCCTAGCATGTATGAGACGCTGTGTTTGTTGCTCAGCAGCACATAAAGATAAATACATAAACAAAATAAAGGAATTTTAAAAATAACATCAAAAACAAACCAATCAATTGGGCAAAAATAGACACTTCACAGAAGAATCAGAGATCAAAGTGAATGTGAAGAAATGTTCAATATCTCTAGCAATTAGAGAAACAGACTATAGCTAACTGAAGCTCCATCCCAGTCCAGTCAGAATGGCAACTATCAAGAATACAAGTAACAATAAATATTAGTGATGATGTGGGGAAAATTACACCTATACATTTCTTTTGGGACTGCAAATTGGCAAAACTACATTTGAAAGTGGTGTGGAGATCCCTTAGAAAACTTGGAAATTAATCAATATTTGATCCAGTTATTTCACTCCTTTACATTCCCCAAAGGATTTAAATTTGCATACTGCAGTGATGAAGTCACATCAATGCTTACAGCAGCTTGATTCACAATATCTAAGCTATGGAAATAATATAGGTGCCCAATAACAGAAGAAAGTTAATGAAAATGTGGCATATATACATAAGAGTATATTATTCTTGCATAAAGAAGGATGAAATTATGGCATTTGCTAGTACATTGATGGAACTGCAGACTATCATGCTATGTGAAATAAGTCAGTCTCAATAAACCAAAGGCAGAATGTTCTGTGTGATTTGAGAATTGCAATACAAATACAATCTGTGGTGTTCTGAGTAAGAAGTACGATATTTATCAAAAAGTAGCTTTTCAATAAAAGTTGACAATGAAATAAGTGAAATAATGTTTTCTCTGTGCAAAAATGTGTATTATGGAGCTGATGTGTATATTGGTATAGCAAGACACTGTTTCAGCAGGAACATATTGATAATTATAAACATATCTATATAAAGCATTATTATCTCAGAATATTGCTGTCTCCTCTCTTTCCTAACTGTAGTGGACCTCCACTTTGCCCTGGAAGTCTTTGTCTTCCAAAGACCTAGTATGTTGAAATCCTAGCCCTCAAGGTGATTTTATCAGAAGGTGGGACCTTTGGGAAGTGATTCAGTCATGTGGGAGGAGACTTCAAGAATATGACTATTGCTGTTATCAAATAGACTTCCCTCCTTACTTTCCTAATTTGGAGTTAGAGTGAGAAGACCTCTTGTGAGAAAAGAAGTCCTCACCAGACGTCAAATCTTCCAGCATTTTGATCTTAGACATCTATCCTCTATTACTGTGGGAAATAATTTTTTTTTTGTTTGGAAGTCTGTGACTTTTTTTAATAGCCAAATGAACTAAAATAATCTCTAGTGTATGTTTTTCAGGATGTTTCATACTCAATTAAGGATAGAAATTTCAAGTAAGATTGGAACCAGAAGTTCTAGGATTATTGGAACTATTTTTTTTCCTCAACATATCTCATCAGCATTTTGTGGATTGAGCAGTTGGTGCCTGGTGAGTCAAAGATTATATATTCACAACTTTTCAACCAGCAAGGAGTTCAGCAGGGAAAGCAACCAGGAGAGGATTTTGATAAGTCCAGCCATAGTAATAGACACATCCCATTACTGGGACTGAAAGGTGGGTAGGGTGAAACACTGCTGTTCCAGGTGTGCTGTTCTTACCATAAAAGTCACATATTATGTAACATAACTTTCCAGAAGGTATAAGTAAAATGAGATATTTGACTAAAATCTGTATGTGATACTTTTCTGATAGGTGAAAAAACAATTTTAGTAATTAACAACATTTTTAGTATCATAGAGAAATCTATTACATGAAGTAGCTTTTGTCCTGTTTGGATTAGTAGCTGATTGTGAGGGAATAGAACGATTCTGCCCATTTGGATCATATTTCCTATGCTTGGGGCCAGCTATTCCCCAAAAGAATATATGTGCTCCTAAGAAAACACCATATATCTATATATCTATATCTATATCTATATATTCACTATGCAGTCTTCAGTATGAATTATACATCATTATCATATGGCAACTCAAAGATCATTATTTTGAAATTGTTACCTAAGAATGCTTTGCTCAAGTCTTAGACATGTCACTTAAAATTTCTTATCCATTTTAATTTTATTATCAAGTTCCCACTATGAAGACCACATGCAATTCAGTCATCTAATCAACATCTATTGATGAAGTGTTCAATCTCTTTCTTTTACTTAAATATTGAGTAACCCTTATTCCTATTGAAACCCTGCGGCCCATGCATTACATGGAATTCCCAATCTCACTTGTGGAATGGTGGTAAGAGAATCTAAGACTTTAAAAAATGCAAGACTCTCATAGCTGTGGGTAAGCTGAATCATCACACTTTGGCCATCTGCTATTCTGTAAAAGCTTCTTTGCTTGGTGGTGACTGAATTACAGGAAAAAAAAACTAGAGGGTTTAGTAGAACTGTATACAACCTGCAAGCTCCAAGACAATGTAAAGTTCTCCTCAATCATTCTGATATGCAGATAATTTTAGAGATAATTGGGCATCTGGTCATTTTCAAGTTTAATGGTCTTTTTGGCATTAAAAATGGGATAAAATGAGAGAGGAGGATGAGAGAATTTTGAAGAGGCTGAACCTCTATCTCTACTTAAGGAGTAATGTAGCTCATGGAAATAAAATCAAGTCTTGTTGGTGCTAGGTAGCAAACATGTTTTCCATTGTAACCAAATATAATACCATTTTCACTTGGAAAATTTTAACTCTTGACTACAGCATTTGAAGTAATACTAAAGTGTAAATCATTAGACACTTTATTAGTCTAAACTGATGGATCTTGACTCAAGCATTGTGGTCCACAATCATGATTCTACTATTTGTAGTTGACATGCTACTTTAACTTTGTATCTCTTTCTTATGAAAATATCATTCACTGTTATCCTGGGAGTAGCCAGCAAAGACTTTCTTCATTTTTCAGGTTTTTAATCACATTTTGAATTCTTTCCTTTGCTGTGTAGTAGATTTAAAAAAAAAATCTGATTTGTCTATCAATATTTTAGAGTGCTGACCATATGTATTCTTCTGGGAATTGCATAGCTTCTGGTCTGATTCCTACATCTTTATGCATTATGAGTTGATTTTTTCTACTTTTTCAAAGTAGCAATACACTATAGACCCGTATTTATAAAAATGCAAGTGTGATCTGGAAGTTTAAAATTATCAATTATAGTGTTCCAAGTAAACAGAACCATACCATTTGCACAGTAGCTTCTCAAAAAATCATTGACAATAAAGTGAGTAAAAGAATGAGTAAAATATTTTTCTCTGTGTTTTGATGTTAATTCAACTAAAGTGTATTTTTAAAAATATTATTTTAGTTATAGGAGAATGATGTCTTTATTTTACTTTATAAAGTTATGAAGATCAAACCCAGTGCCTTACGCATGCTAGGCAAGTGCTCAAATGTTGAACCACAACCCTAGTCCAACTAAAGTGTATTTAAAGTGCTACTTTGAGCAAGAATTTATGCTAGAAGTCAATGTGCCACTAGGTATAGCAAGACATTTTCCCAGCAGTTAACTCCAAACATGTCCATATAGAATGCTTATCTCAGAATATCGCTTTCAACCGACTTTCTTAACTGTAGTGAACAGAATTTACTGGTCCTCTGCTATGTTCTGAATATTTTGTCTCCCTTAAATCCATTACATTTTAATAGTAGTCACCAAGATTATTGCTTTAGGAAGTGGGGACACTGGAAAATCATTAGACCAAGAGGAAAGAGCCTTCATGAATGGGTTTACTTCCATTCTTAAAGAGATCCAAAAGGACTCCCCATTTTCATAATTTGTTGTGATAGTGAGAACAGCTCCTGTGAGTAAAAACTTCCAGCACCTTAATTGTGGACTTCTAAGATTATATTATATTATATTATATTATACCCAAATTATGGCCAAATTGATTACAATAATCTCCATTTATGTTGAGAGACATTTTATCTATGTGAAATAAATTGAACTCTTGATCTGCTCAACAAAGAATAGTAAGGATAAATACTTTTAGATAGAGTTGAAGCCAGATATTATAGGACCACTGGGGCTATTTTTCTCAGTATATCACACCTCCATTTTGTGGATTAAGCACTTGAACTCTGGTCACTGCTAAATCCAAGCTTACATTTCATAACTTTGCAACTAGCAAAGAAAAAAAAGTCATTAGACCAAGGAATCAGGAGAGGATTTTGGTAAGCCCAGTATAGGTGCAACTCAGCTATTATTGTAACTGGATAAATTAGTAGGGTTCAATGGTGCTTTTACAGATGTCCCTCTCTTACCATATAAGCCTTATATTTACATAAAATGGATTTCCAGCTGGTGGCATTGAAATGAATTATTTTATCAAAGTCTATATATGACATTTTTCATAGAGGGAATAAGTAATCAACATGACTTTTAGTATTCAACATAGAAAGACATATGAATTAGCAATGGTTAAGTTTGATTCACTATAAAATGGTGAGTTAATAAAATGATTCAACCCAATGGGATCAAATTGCCTACCATGTGGCCAGATACTCCCTAGAAGAAGATATTTGCTCCTAGGAAATTGAAGGCACTGTATATTCAGCATGAAGTCATAGTTTAGATTATATACCTTAATTTTATATTTCACTCATAGACTGACATTTTGAAATTGTTTTTCCTTTCCCAAACTAGCTTTTCTCAAGTCTTATATGTGACATTCAGTTTATACTTGCTGCACCCCCAAATTTGCTTATCCATTTAAAATTCCTGATTAGGCTTCACAGTTGAAATCTCATGCAACTCAGTGTTCTGCTGAGCTGCCCCATCACCTGTGCAAAGTCATGCTCAATTATTTAGATTGTAAGAAATTTACACTCATTTTGAAACCTGAGTTTTAGGTTCCATTTTCAGATATGGAACTCCCAATGTCACTGTATTTCTCAGGTTCATACAGTTAGAATTAGGAGTTTGAATATTGCGGGACTCCTACAGCTGTGATTAAGCTGTGTTCATGAAACTGGGCCAAGTGCTATGATGTAATAGTCCTTTCATTGGAAGGTTACTAAACTACAGCAAAGGAAATATTGAGAGTTTGGCTTAACTTAATACACCCTGCAAGCACTGATACAAGTGAGAGTCTTCCTCAATCATTCCTATAACCAGATAATTTTAGTAAATAATTGTGAATCCTTGTCATTATTATGGATGAGTCTTTTTCCATGTAACTAAGGGTGGACTAAGGAGAGAGAAAAGAGGTTGGAAGAGGTTGCACCTATTTCTCTTCTTGAGGAACACTCTAACTTACAGAAATAAAACCGTGTCCTATCAGATTTTAGGTGGCCACCTGCTATTCTTTGAAGCCAGATATAATTCCCAATTTTAATTTTTCATCCAGAATTTTGGGCAGGTTGACTAACCCATCTCTGCAGTTTAGAACTAAAGAGCATTCTATGTAATGCTAAAGTTTAAGTCACTGAGTACCCAATCATATTAAGCTGATGAATCTTGATAACAGGCATTGTGGCCCAAAATAATGCTTCTAATCTACTTAACTGACATGTTACTTGAAATCTCTACCCCTTCTGTATCAAAAGACTGTTTGCTCTACTTCTCCCAGTAGCAGCTATTCAATATTCTCTCCCATTCTATGTTTTCTCTCACATTTTGAGTTGTTTCCTTTACTATGCATTTTTTAAAATTGATGGCACTTGTTTATTGACTCTTGGCATTATATACTAATCTTTAGGAAACCTATATACCAGAATTCCCAGCTCCATTTGTTAAAGAGAATGTATTTTTCCAGTGTAAATGGGTTTCCTCTATGTCTTCTAGTTTTCTGTTCTGCACAATTGGTCTATTTTTTCTAAAATAACAATCAGTTTTGTTACTATAGTTCTTTAACACATTGAAAATAAGGTATTCTTGTGTCTTTAGCATTTTTTTTTTTTGCTTCTAACTGTTTTGACTACTTCAACTTTTATTCTTGAAAATAAATTTTATAACTTTTTCCCCTAGTTTTGTGAAAAATGTCATTGGTATTTTGAAGGGTATTTCATTACATAAGTATATTGATTTGGATAGTATTAAATCTGTTGGTCCAATATGGTAGGTTTTTACATCATCTGTAGTCTTTTTAAATTCTTTCTTCAGTGTTCTAAAAATTTTATTCTAGTGATCTTTTAACTCCTGGGTTAGATTTATTTCTAGATATTTCTTGAGAATATTATGAAAATGCTTTTTTTGGTTACTTTTTTGAGAAGATGCATTTTAAGCAATGGTTGGGTTTGGTTTACTATACAATAGTGAGTCAATAAAATGATTCCACCCACTAGGAACAAATTGCCAATAGGAAATCTGTTGGCTTTTGTTATGTTGATTTTGTAACTTGATACTTTGCTGAATTTATAAGCCATGTCATTCTTTCAGTAGAGTTTTTGGATCTTCTGTGTACAGGTTCATATTATCTGTAGTATTGAAGGGATGGATAGCTTTCCCAAATTTTATTGTGATCATTTAAATTATTTCTTTCCCATTTATATCCCTGTATTTTTTATTGCTCTCCCTAAAATTTCTAGAACTACATTAAATAGGAACAATGACAGTGGACATCCTTATTCAGTTTCAGATTTTAAAGAAAATGCTTTTCCCAATTTTATGAGTTTGACTTTGGATTTTTATAGACTTATAAAAAGACTTGTTGAGATAGGTTCTGTCTATTCATAACTAGATTTGGCATTTGAAAAAAAGAACTTTGGAGGGATTAATAAATATTTGGGAGAGACCTTTTTGATGGGAATACAAAGACTTTCAATTTTACAACTTTTTGGCTAACAAAATGAAAACCAAACATTTTTTTCCTCAAAATATACAAGAAAACATTCATTAATTTATGAGAGCCAATGTATAAATTTTTATAAGTATTATAAAAGACTAAAATTTACATAAAGTGCTGTGTTTTGGCCCTGTCAATGATTAAAAAAAATTGAATAAATGCTTTGAACACTTTTTTTCACTATAGTTTTGACATAATGTATGTTTTACCCAAAGTAGTCTTAATCTTCATGAAAAAAAAAAATCCTATTTGAATCACAATTAGTAAACTTGTTGAGTATTTCTAATAAAATTAGATATTCATCATATACCAAAGATTTTAAAATACACTGATTATTTGTCAGAATAAGCTATTAATATAATTTGCCTTTCAATAAAGCAATCAAATGTGTCTCAAGTAAAGCAGAAAACAAAACTCCATTTGCAGTGTTCAAAATGTTCAGAATCTCTTTTTGATGCCTTTGTTTCTATTCATTCTGAATTTTTGTTTTGAATTATTTTCTTTCTTATGCTGTAGAGAAATCCAGAAAAGTGTCTGTCTAATCATGACCATGTATCTTTCAAGGGAAGAGTCTAGTTTTATGTAGAATTTAGAATTTGCAATTAGAATTTGTAATTAGAAATTACAAAATAAATAGTTAACATATTTTACCCTAAACTCTCTTTTACAACTTCATGATATAATCTTCATACTTTTAAAACACTTGAAATTATTTTTTCTTAAATATTTGTTCTATGCTTGTTTCTCCTGCATTTATATACACATGAATTCACTACTTATCCCATTTTTTTTTTCTTTTGTACCATGGATGAATTGAGGAGCATTCAAATACTGAGTCACATCTGGGAATTTTTTTTTTCTATTTTATGTAGAGATAGGGTCTCACTGAGTTGCTCTGCATATACTAATTTTCTGAGACTGACTTTGAACTTGTGATTCTCCTGCCTCCACAACCTGAGCTACTGGTATTATAGGCATGCAACATAACACTGGGCTTATTCCAGTTTTTTTTACCATATTAATATAAGACAGTTTTAAAATCAACTCTTAGTTTCCTGAATTTCATGGCCAAATTAATGGTTCTGAGAGAACCCTATTTGCTACTGTCATATCTTCATCATTGGGGAGTTGAGTAATTCAATATCTCTAGACACACAGGAGAATTTCCAGTTTAATCCATATCATCTCACTCTTCTTTTGGTATCAAGTGCAAAGTTCGAAAATTCAATTTAATGATAGGATGAACTATATTAAAGGTACAATATTAGGTAAAGTACTTTAGGAAGTCTGCAACATTGTGAATACTGAATGAGTCTCTGGAGTTTAATGATGTCATCAATAATTAATTGCTGAAGCCTTAATGATAATCAGTCTCATAACACCCCTGATTTTGTAATATGACACCGCTCAGCTTAGTGATATATTGAAGGGATAGATTTCCCACATTTTATTGTTGTTTTTGAAGGCATAGATTTTATTCTTAGTTATTATCAACTAAATCCTTAAAAAATGAATTTCATGATAAATATCCAAAGATTTCGGCAAGACACTGGAAAAGCTTTGATCCTCCAGCCTGAAAATAAAACAAGGACTACATGTTAGTATATTTTTCTGAGTCAAAGTATAACACAAAACTGTCTGTTAAAAAAGAAAAATGGAATATTTCCATTTAGTAGCAGAGAGGGGATTAAGTGATAAACAATAAGATAAAGAGAAAATACTAAAATAGAAAAAAAGGAAAAAAGATTCTTCTGTAAAGTCCCTAATGTCTTCCTGAGTGGTCAGGTTCAGAATAAAAAAAAATATTGACATGATCTAGGTCTTAGGTTTTTCATTGGACCAATGACACTTACACAAAATCACTAATTGCTACAGATATGGCTTTTGGTCTAGGCTAATTTTCATTAAAGATTAAATTTCTTTTTGTTAGACTTCTTCCTAAGGGAGTTGGGAAAAAATAGTGATATACATTTTCTAAAGTTTTTGTTTTCCCTTTATTGATGAAAGTGTTTTCCAGACAGAAAGAAAAATTGAAATAAAATTATGCACTTTGAAACTGGTTGTGCATTGATAAATATAAATCATATAAAGTCTCATTATTGAAGAGTAAATACTAATTGATTTATTAGATAGAAAATATAAGGTTTCATTTTGCAATAGTCCAATGTTCCATAAACTTGTTCTTCAGATATACCTCCAGTTTAGAATACGAAGTAATCTTTTTTTAAAATTTTTTTTATTAGTTGTTCAAAACATTACAATGACATATCATACGTTTGATTCAAATGGGATACATAATCTTATTTTTCCACGTGTACAGATTGCAGGATCACATTGGTTATACAGCCACATTCATACATAGGGCCATACTAGTGTCTATTGTATTGTGCTTCCCTTCTTATTCCCCTCCCCTCCCCTCCCATCACCTCTTTCTACTCAATCTACTGTGACACTTTTCACTATCTTTTATCTTCCCTTTCACACCATCTTATATGTAATTTTGCATAACTATGAGGGTCTCCTACCATCTTCCATGCAATTCCCTTTCTCTCTCCCATTCCCATGCACCTCTCAACCCTATTTAATGGTAATCTTCTTCTCATGCTCTTCCCCCCTGCTCTGTTTTGAGTCGCCCCCCTTATATCAAAGAAAACATTCTGCATTTGCTTTTTTAGGGATTGGCTAGCTTCACTTAGCATAATCTGCTCTAATGCCATCCATTTCCCTGCAAATGCCATGATTTTATTATTTTTTAGTGCTGAGTAATATTCCATTGTGTATAAATGCCACATTTTTTAAATCCATTCATCTATTGAAGGACATCTGGGTTGGTTCCACAGTCTAGCTATTCTGAATTGTGTTACTATGAACATTGATGTAGCTGTGTCCATGTTGTATGCTCTTTTTAGGTCTTTGGGTATAGTCCAAGAAGGGGAATAGCTGGGTCAAATGGTGGTTCCATCCCAGCTTTCCAAGGAATCTCCATACTGCTTTCCAAATTGGCCACACCAATTTGCAGTCCCACCAGCAATGTACAAGTATACCCTTTTGCCCACATCCTCGCCAGAACTTGTTATTGTTTAACTTCATAATGGCTGCCAATCTTACTGGAGTGAGATGGTATCTTAGGATGGTTTTAATTTGCATTTCTCTGATTGCTAGAGATGGTGAGCTTTTTTTCATGTACTTGTTGATTGATTGTATGTCCTCCTCTGAGAAGTGTCTGTTCAGATCCTTGGCCCATTTGTTGATTGGGTTATTTGTTTTCTTGTTGTTTAATTTTTTGAGTTCTTTATATACTCTGGAGATTAGAGCTGTATCTGAAGTGTGAGGGGTAAATATTTGTTCCCAGGATGAAGCCTCCCTATTTACCTCTCTTATTGTTTCTCTTCCTGAGAAAAAACTTTTTAGTTTGAATACGTCCCAATTGTTGATTCTTGATTTTAACTCTTGTGCTATAGGTGTCCTATTAAGGAATTTGGAGCCCAACCCCAGGAGATGGAGATTAAGGCCAACTTTTTTTTCTATTAGATGCTGAGTTTCTGGTTTGATTCCTAGCTCCTTGATCCATTTTGAGTTAACTTTTGTGCAAGGAGAGACAGAGGGATTCAACTTCATTTTGTTGCATATGGATTTTCAGTTCTCCAAACACCATTTTTTGAAGATGCTATCCTTTCTCCATTGCATGCTTTTGGCACCTTTGTCTAATATAAGGTAGTTGTAATTTTGTGGATTGGTCTCTGTGTCCTCTATTCTGTACCATTTGTCTACCTTCTTGTTTTGGTACCAGTACCATGCTGTTTTTGTTACTATTGTCCTGTGGTATAGTTTAAAATCTGGTATTGCTATACTGCTAGTTTCTCTCTTGCTGTTTAGAATTGCTTTTGCTATTCTGGGTCTTTTATTTTTCCAGATTAATTTCATGATTGCTTTTTCTATTTCTGCGAGGAATGCCATTGGGATTTTGATTGGCATTGCATTAAACCTATAGAGTCCTTTTGGTAATATTGCCATTTTAATGATATTAGTTCTGCCTATCCATGAACAAGGTATATCTTTCCACCTTCTAAAGTCTTATTCTATTTCTCTCTTTAGGGTTCTGTAGTTTTCATTGTATAGTTCTTTCACCTCTTTTGTTAGGTTGATTCCCAAGTATTTTATTTTTTTTAGGATATTGTGAATGGGGTGGTGGCTCTCATTACCATTTAAGATGATTTGTCACTGATATACAGGAATGCCTTTGATTTATGCATCTTGATTTTATATCCTGTCACTTTGCTGAATTCATTTACTAGCTCTAGAAGTTTCTTTGTAGAACCTTTTGGGTCTGCTAGGTATAGGATCATGTCACCTGCAAATAGTGATAATATAATTTCTTCTCTTCCTATATTTATGCCTTTAATTTCTTCCATCTGTCTAATTGCTCTGGCCAGTGTTTTGAGAACTATGTTGAATAGAAATGGTGAGACAGGGCATCCCTGTCTTGTTCCGGATTTTAGAGGGAATGCCTTCAATTTTTCTCCATTCAGAATGATGCTAGACTGAGGCTTATCACAGATAACTTTTACAATGTTGATGTATGTTCCTGTTATCCCTAGTTTTTCTAGTGTTTTGATCATAAAGGGATGCTGTACTTTTTCTAATGCTTTTTCTGCATCTATCGAGATGATCATATGGTTTTTATCTTTAAGTCTATTGATGTGGAGAACGACATTTATTGATTTCCGCATATTGAACCAGCCTTGCACCCCAGGAATGAATCCTACTTGATCATGATGCAAGATCTTTTTGATATGTTTTTGTATCCGATTTGCCAGAATTTTATTGAGGATTTTTGCATCTATGTTCATTAGAGATATTGGTCTGTATTTGAAGTGTCTTTGTCTGGTTTAGGTATCAGGGTGATGTTGGCCTCGTAGAATGAATTTGGAAGTTCTCCCTCTTTTTCTATTTCCTGAAATAGCTTGAAAAGTATTGGTATTAGTTCTTCTTTAAAGGTTTTGTAAAACTCTGCTGTATATCCATCTGGTCCTAGGCTTTTCTTGGTTGGTAGTCTTTTGATGGCTTCTTCTATTTCATCCATTGATATTGGTCTGTTTAAATTGTGTGTATCCTCCTGACTCAATTTGGGCAGATTTTTTATATTAATTAAGAAATTTATTGATGCCTTCACTATCTTCTATTTTATTGGAGTTTAAGTTTTCAAAATAATTTCTAATTATCTTCTGTATTTCTGTAGTGTCTGTTGTGATATTGCCTTTTTCATCTCGTGTGTTAGTAATTTGAGTTCTCTTTCTTCTTTTCTTCATTAGCATGGCTAAGGGTCTGTTGATCTTATTTATTTTTTCAAAAAAACAACTTTTAGTTTTGTCAATTTTTTTTGATTGTTTCTTTTGTTTCAATTTCATTGATTTCCACTCTGATATTAATTATCTTGCCTTCTACTACTTTTGCTGTTGTTTTTCTCTTCTTTTTCTAGGGTTTTGAGATGAAGTGTGAGATCATTTATTTGTTGTTGTTTTTTTCTTTTTTTAAGGAATGAACTCCAAGCAATGAATTTTCCTCTTAGAACTGCTTTCAATGTGTCCCATAGATTCCAATATGTTGTGTCTGTGTTTTCATTTATCTCTAAGAGTTTTTAATTTCCTCCTTGATGTCTTCTGTAACCCATTGATCATTCATAACATATCATTCATTCTCCAAGTGATATAGGATTTTCCCTTCCTTCTTTTATCATTGATTTCCAGTTTCATTCCATTGTGATCAGATAGGATGCATGGAATTATCTCTACTACTTTATAATTTCTAAGAGTTGCCCTGTGACTTAATATATGGTCTATTTTTGAGAAGAATCCATGTGCTGTTGAGAAAAAAAAGTGTAACCACTTGATGTTGGGTGGTATATTCTATATATGTCAATTAAGTCTAGGTTATTAATTGTATTATTGAGTTCTATAATTTCTTTATTCAACTTTTGTTTGGAAGACCTGTCCAGTGGTAAGAGAGGTGTGTTAAAATCTCCCATGATTATTGTATTGTGGTCTATTTGACTCTTGAACTTGAGAAGAGTTTGTTTGATGAACATAGCTGCGCCATTGTTTGGGGCATATATATTTATGATTGTTATGTCTTGTTGGTGTATGGTTCCCTTGAGAAGTATGTAGTGTCCTTGTTTATCCCTTTTGATTAACTTTGGCTTGAAGTCTATTTTATTTGATATGAGTATGGACACTCCTGCTTGCTTCCGAGGTTCATATGAGTGATATGATTTTTTCCAACCTTTCACCTTCAGTCTATGTATGACTTTTCCTATCAGATGTGTCTCCTGCAGGCAGCATATTGTTGGATCTTTTTTTTTTTTTTTTGATCCATTCTACTAGACTGTGTCTCTTGATTGGTGAGTTTAAGCCATAGACATTTAGGGTTATCATTGATATATGGTTTGTACTTCCAGCCATATTTGTTTATTTTTGTTACTTAACATGATTTGTTTTTCCTCTTTGAATATTTTTTTTCCTTTACTGTACTACCTTCCACTGATGGTTTTCATTGTTATTTTTCATTTCCCTTCATGTAAAGTTTTGCCAAGCATGTTTTGAAGAGCTGGTTTTCTATCCACAAATTCTTTTAACTTTTGTTTATCTACAAAATGCATAACCACTGTGTCCCTGCTGGCCTTTGAGGAGCCACTATTTTCTATGGAGTTTTAATGAGCCATGTGCCCTCTATGACCTGAGTATTCCCTATTAGTAGCTTCCATTTTTTGCATACCATGATCTTAACATTTCCTATGACTCCCTCTCTGTGAACTGAGTCTCCATGAACTGAGTATCCTGTAGAAACTGAGTGTTATAATGAATTTAATTACAGGTCATAGATTATAAATTATATGTTAATAAAATATTAATTAGTAAAAATAATAGGAATATAAAATAAGTGCTATAGAATTAGTAATGTTAAGATACTGCAGCCTGCCATAGTTATAAGGTAGAAAAGTAGGGCATAATCACTGTAGGAAATAAGATTTATGTTATTAGTAATAAGTTATAGAAGTATAAAATGATAAATGTAACCTCATAAGTCTAATATAGTTATAAGTAGTTATAGATAAATATAGAAGACTAAAACATAGATATATATGATATAACTATAGACAAACATAAGTTAGTCTATCCATAGTGTCTTAGTTTTTTTGGTTCCCATGGGAATTCTTTTACACATAAAATATTCTGCTAAAAGACACATGGAATGAGAATGTAGATTCATACAAATGAGGATGTAGACACCCATAAATGGGGATGTGTTTTTCAGTTCCTCCTCTGATAATTGCACTTATATCCTCTGTATTCTGTTTGCTTCTTTGCAGTTTGCAAGATTTTACAAAATTTTATTAGAAAGTCTCTAAGGTGTGATTTGGTTCTCTATTTTTCTTTCTTAAATTCTCTGACCACAAACAACTGGTTGCTTTTCTTTCGGAGAGTTACTCTGAAAAAGAGTTACTATTCAGAAAGCTGTAGTCATTACACAGCCTGAACAGATATCAATAATTACATAAATATGTTAAATTTCCAAAAGGAACAAAATGAGTAACATCCATTTGCCATAAAGAATTAGATTTTAACTCTTGAGGATTCACTCCAGCAAGTTGTAGAAGACAAATGGGGAAAAAATGTTCAATTTGTTTTGTAATATCTTATATGCTGAATGCAAGCCTCCTTATTACTGCTTTTATGCAGTTGCCATGGCTGAGGGCTGCTTAGAGGCTTGAGCCTCTTAAGTCTCTATATTCTGGGTGGCCAAAATCCAGTAATCCTGTGTGCCATTTTGTACTAGTGCCACTGCTGCTCTATGTTCCTTATTTAGTCTGTTCTAGGTCAATTCCTTGGCTGAGTCTTCCCTAGTTTTTTCATGAGACACCTTACCTTCTAATTCTTTGTTTACTTTGTCAATAAACTGTGGCAAGTGATCAGTGGCTTTCTGCCTTAAACCCTGTATATAAACTGTACTCCCCGCGGCTGGTAACTTCCTCCAGGCTCTTAGAGCATACAGCCACACCTGTTGAAAATAATTTGGTGAACCTATTGATTGTACTGCAGGAGTACTTTAGATCTCTTCTCCATGAAAACATTAAGCTTAGAAGTTAACATTTGTGGTGCGGTTATGATCTCCTTGCATTCACATTCATCATAGAGGGATGTTTTCCACTTCAACAATGTTGCAGGCCCCAAATCAGCTATGACTAAGTCTTTCCAGTCTTGAGAGCAACTAAGTTTAGGAATGAATGATCAAGCATTTGCTCTTCAAATGCTCCCTCTGTCTCATCCTCTTTTATTGCATTCTTTATCTTCAATGCTTGTGAATACCAAGTGGCAGAGTGCTGGGGTATGGGGGCCATATTGACTGGTAAGGCTTGGTATTCCCTTGCCCTACTTTTCATCTTTTATTCTACAAATATCTTAAAAAAGATCTCTGACCTCCTGGGATGGTTTCTGGGAGAAAATAGCTTGAGCATGTCTGGTGGCCTGGTCATTTTAAAGCTCTCATAGTTTTTTGATGGCTTTGACATTGCCTCATAAGAAGGCAGTTGCTATTGATTTAGAGAAGGATATAATCTTTGCCTGTCAGTGAAAGGTGAATATGCACCATTTGTGATCACTTCCTCCTGCAAGATGAAAGCTAGTGGTACCATTTACTGCCCCTCTGTGTCCTTAACCTATTGTAGTTGCTTGTTTTGAAGAAGATTCTTGCCCCTGCTGTTTTCCTTTTTCTGCTTTTCACAGCCTCATCTTCCCTCAGATCAATTATTATATGACAAGTGTCTGTTGCACAGCCCTCTAAATTTTGCTGAAGGGCTGTCAAAATAGGAAAAAAAAATATAGTCGTAAAGTATATCCCGTCTCACTTCAGCTTGCTGCAAATTTACCATTATCTTGTTCCATATTGTGGGATCAAAAACATCAGTATGATTAATTCATGGGCTAGTGTTTACTATTATTTCTTCCCAGAACTCTGGGCTTCTCTCTTATTCAGAGTTAAACCTCTAGTATCTAAGAGAGTGGGCAGCACTTGCAACTTTGATGGAACTCAGTAGGTTCCCCATTTCCCCTCCCATCACTACTCTGTGAGGGAACACACCCTGTCTTTTAGGCTTACCTCAGGTTCCTGCTTGGGTGCCTGCTGTGTAGGCTCTCTCTCACATCCAACAAGGAGATTCATGGAATATAGTAGAGGAGAGTGTGGCTATGGAGTCACTAATCAAGTCCTCCAGAGACCAAGCAGGAAGCAGGTCTCATTTTATTGTGTAGTTACCATGTGTATATATTCATGCAGTAGCTAAGTAGATTACAGGCAGCCACCAATACAATTTATGGCCAATTGTCCTTGCAATTACAAGTTGAAGAGTGGGCTGTGGAGCAAGCACAGGGACTGCAATATGTGCCCTCATGCCCAGGGCTGTGCCTATTGGGGTAAGTGGTTTGTCACTCACATGCCTTGCACAAGGGTATGGTTTGCCACTCAGATTCCCTTATCATATGCCATGTATGCAGAACTCCATGCACTTGAACCCACAAATTCAATCTCAAGCTTTGGTCCCCAAGAAACGTGGTGAACTCAAAGTTGCAATATTTTGTCAGTGTGTGGTCTTATGACCATTCTCAATGCTGAAGCTACCCCAGAAGTAGCTTAAGAAGAATAATCCTTAATAGAGTAGAAGTGACATTATTAGGCAAAAAAAAAAAAAAAAAAAAACCCTTTGTATTACCCCAAACATTCTACATCACCTATAAGCACCATGAAAGAAACCATGGAAAAGAACTAAATATAGCAAAAAAATGTACTTATCACTCCATTATCCAATATATTTAAAAAAGGGAAACTGTGCCTCAGAAACTGGGGACAGACTACAAGTTTGCTTTATATATTATTATCAATTTTATCTTGAGTAAAATGAAATCATTTCTCATAATAAAAAAATTAATTGCATGGTAGAAGCTAGAACTCAGTTTTCTTACTGTTTTGTGTGGTATATTATAGATAATAATGGATTAGAATATTCAACTGTCAGATAAAATATTTTAATATAATTCTATAGATGCTCTACTGTGTATTCTATAATAGAACCAAAGTCCACAGATGGGTCTTTTATCAGCTTTAAATACTTTAAATACTTTTTAAATACTTTAATATTGTTACTGTACTAACTAAGGTGTGGTATTAAATTAGATTTAAAATGGATATTGATTTTTCATAAAGTACTATTAGACAGATATTACAGGTATTTTGGATGCTTTAGCATGCATGTTCACTTTATTTTACAGGTCTATGGAAGTTATTATACAACTTTTTTATATCTTTCAGTAATTCTCTATTTCATTTAGATTCAAAGCACACCAGATCTTATAGGCTTTTTTAAAATTAGTTACACATAACAGTACAATGACATATCATACATTTGAATCAGATGGGGTATAATATCTCATTTTTCTTAGTGTACAGGTTGCATAATCTCATTGGTCATGCAGTCAGATATATACATACATACAGCAATAATAATGTTCATTTTATTCTGCTGTCCTTCCTTTCCCACCATCCCCTCCCCTCCCCTCCCATCATTTCTCTCTACCCAATCTAATGTGACACACTTATTTTTTTTTCTTCACATCGTCATACATGTATTTTGTATAACAATGAGGGTCTCCTTCCATGTTCTGTGCAATTCCCCTTCTCACTTCCATTTCCTCCCATATCTTTTCCCTATTTAGTGATAATCTTCTTCTCATGCTCTTTCTTTCTACTCTATTTTGAGTCACCACCCTTATATTAGAGAAGACATTTAGCATTTGATTTTTTTAAGGATTGGCTAACTTCACTTAGCATAATCTGCTCTAGTGCCATCCATTTCCCTGCAAATCCCATCATCTTGTTATTTTTTAATGCTGAGTAATATTCCATTGTGTATAAATGCCACATATTTTTTATCCATTCATCCATTGAAGGCCATCTAGGTTAGTTCCACAGTATAGCAATTGTGAATTGTGCTGCCATAAACATTGATGTGACTGTGTTCCTGTAGTATGTTATTTTTAGGTCTTTTGGGTATAGTCTGAGAAGAGGAATACCTGGGACAAATGGTGATTCCATTCCCAGTTTTCCAAGAATCTCCATACTGCTTTTCAAATTGGCTACACCAATTTGCAGTCCCACCTGCAATGTATGAGTGTACCTTTTTCCCTGCATCCTCACCACACTTATTGTTTGACTTCATATTGACTGCCATTCTTACTGGAGTGAGATAGTATCTTAGAGTAGTTTTAATAAGCATTTCTCTGAATGTTAGAGATGGTGAGCATAATCGTGTATTTGCTGATTGATTGTATATCCTCTTCTGAGAAGTGTCTGTTCAGGTCCTTGGCCCATTTGTTGATTGTGTTAATTTTGTTGTTGTTGTTGTTGTTTAACTTTTTGAGTTCTTTGTATACTCTAGAGATTAGAGCTCTATCTGAAGTGTGAGGGGTAAAAATTTGTTCCAAGAATGTAGGCTCCCTATTCACCTCACATATTATTTCTCTTGCTGAGAAAAAATAAATTAGTTTGAATTCGTCCATTTGTTGATTCTTGGTTTTAGTTCTTGTGCTATAGGTGCCTTATTAAAAAATTTGGGGCCAGACCCCACTTGATGGAGGTTAGGGCCAACTTTTTCTTCTATTAAATGCAGACTCTCTGGTTTGATCTTTGATCCATTTTTGAGTTAACTTTTGTGCAGGGTGAGAGATAGGGACTCAATTTCATTTTGTTGCAAACAGATTTCCAATTTTCCCAGCACCATTTGTTGAAGATGCTTTCCTTTCTCTATTGCATGCATTAGTACCTTTGTCTAATATAAAGTAGTGGTAATTTGGTGGGTTGGTCTCTGTGTCCTCTATTCTGTACCATTGATCTACCAGCCTGTTTTGGTGCCAGTTCCAAGCTTTTTTTTTAAACTATTGCTCTGTAGTATAGTTTGAGATCTGGTATCGGGATACCACCTGTTTCACTCTTCCTGCTTAGAATTACTTTAGCTATTCTGGGTCTCTTATTTTTCCAGATGAATTTCATAATTGCCTTTTCTATTTTTGTGAGGAATGCCATTGGAGTTTTGATTGGAATCACATTAAATCTGTAAAGTGCTTTTGGTAATATGGCCATTTTAATAATATTAATTCTATTAATGAGCAAGGTATATCTTTCCATGTTTTAAGGTATTCTTCTATTTCTTTCTTTAGTGTTCTGTAGTTTTTATTATATAGATCTTTCACCTCTTTTTTTTTGAGAATATTGTGAATGGGGTAGTTTTCCTCATTTCCATTTCAGAGGATTTGTCACTGATATATAGGAATGCCTTTGATTTGTGGGTGTTGATTTTATATCCTGCCACTTTTCTGCATTTACTAGTTCTAGAAGTTTCTTGGTAGAACTTTTGGGATCTGCTAGGTATAGAATGATATCATCAGCAAAAAAATGGTAGTTTAAGTTCTTCTTTTTCTAAAGTTATACTTTTAATTTCTTTCATCTGTCCAACTGCTCTGACTAGTGCTTCAGAACTATGTTGAATAGAAGTGGTGAGAGAGGGCATCCCTGTCTTGTTCCAGATTTTAGAGGGAATGCCTTCAATTTTTCTCCATTTAGAATGATGCTGGCCTGAAGCATAGCATAGATAGCTTTTATAATGCTTAGGTAAGTTCCTTTTATCCCTAGTTTTTCTAGTGTTTTAAACATAAAGGGATGCTGTATTTTGTTGAATGTTTTTTATGCAACTATTGAGATAATCATATGTTTCTTATCTTTAAGTCTATTGATGTGGTGAATTACATTTATTGATTTCCGTATATTGAACCAGATTTGCATCCTGGAGATGAATCCCACTTGATCATGGTGCACAATATTTTTGATCTATGTTTTACCAGAATTTATTGAGGATTTTTGCATCTCTATTTATTAGAGATATTGGTCTGAAGTTTTCTTTCTTTGAAGTGTCTTTGTCTGGTTTTGGAATCAAGGTGATGTTGGCCATGTAGAATGAATTTGAAAGTACTCCTTCTTTTTCTATTTCCTGAAATAGATTGAAGAATATTGGTATTATTTCTTCTTTAAAGATCTTGTAAAACTCTGCTGTGTATTCGTCTCGTCTGGACTTTTCTTGGTTGGTAATCTTTTGATGGCTTCTTCTATTTTCTCACTTGATATTAGTCTGTTTAAGTTGTATATGTCTTCCTGACTTAATCTGGGCTGATCTTATGACTTAAGGAATTTATCAATGCCTTCACTATCTTCTATTTTATTGGAGTATAAGGTTTCAAAATAACTTCTAATTCTTCTCCTCTTTGTTAGCATGGCTAACATTTAGTTTTGTCATTTTTTTAAAATTGTTTCTTGTTTTGATTTTATTGATTTCAGCCCTGTTTTTAATTATTTATTGCCTTCTACTGCATTTGCTGCTAATTTCTTCTTTTTTTTCTAGGGCTTTGAGATGTAGTGTGAGATCACTTATTTGTTGGCTTTTTTTTTTCTTTCAAGGAATGAACTCCATGAAATGAATTTTTCTCTTAGAACTGCTTTCATAGTGTCCCAGAGATTTTGATATGTTGTATCTGAGTTTTCATTTACCTCTAAGAATTTTTAAAATTTCTCTTTGATGTCTTCTATAACCCATTGTTTATTCAATAGCACATTGTTCATTCTCCATGTGATGTAAAAATTTTTCTTCCTTATTTTATCATTGATTTCCAATTTTATTCCATTATGATCAGATAAAATGCATGGCAGTATCTCTACTCTTTGAATTTGCTAGGACTTGCCCTGTGACATAATATATGCTTCTATTTTTGAGAAGGATCCATGTGCTGCTGAGAAAAAAGTGTATTTGATTGATGTTGGATAATATATTTTATATATGTCAATTATGTCTAAGTTATTAATTGTGTTATTGAGTTCTATAGTTTCCTTATTCATCTTTTGTTTGGAAGATCTGTCTAGTTGCAGGATAGGTGTGTTAAAAATCACCCATGATTATTGTGTTGTGGTCTATTTGATTCTTGAACTTGAATTCTGACATTCCTCTGCTGCTGATATTACCTTTTGTAATGTTGTGGTCCTTTTGTTCCTTATCTTTTCATACTACTCACGTTTCTTTCCAGCTTTGTGTAACTGTTGTGTTAATGTTTTTCCCCCTCTATATTTATATTGCTCTTATATTTATATGATGAGCATAGCTGCACCATTGTTAGGAGCATATATATTAATGATTGTTATGTCATTTGGTGCATGGTTCCCTTGAGCAGTATGTAGTGTCCTTCTTTATCCTTTTTGATTAACTTTGGCTTGAAGTAAATTTGATATGAGTATGGACACCCCTGCTTGCTTCTGAGGTCCATGTGAGTGGTATGATTTTTCCCAACCTTTCAACTTCAGTCTGTGTATGTCTTTTCCTATCAGATGTGTCTCCTGTAGGTAGCATATTGTTGATTTTTTTTTTAGCATGTATCAGCACTCGATTTTTTTTTCTTCTTTTTTTATTGGTTGTTCAAAACATTACAAAGCTCTTGACATATCATATTTCATACATTTGATTCAAGTGGGTTTTGAACTCCCAATTTTACCCCAAATACAGATTGCAGAATCACGTCAGTTACACATCCACATTTTTACATAATGCCCTATTAGTAACTGTTGTATTCTGCTACCTTTCCTATCCTCTACTATCTCCCCTCCCCTCCCCTCCCATGTTCTCTCTCTACCCCATCTACTGTAATTCATATCTCTCCTTGTTTATTTTCCCATTCCCCTCACAACCTCTTATATGTAATTTTGTATAACCATGTGGGTCTCCCTACATTACCATGCAATTTCCCTTTTCTCTCCCTTTCCCTCCCACCTCATGTATCTGTTTAATTTTAATCTTTTCTTCCAGCTCTTTCTCCCTGCTTTGTTCTTAGTTGCTCTCATTATATCAAAGAAGACATTTGGTATTTGTTTTTTAGCGATTGGCTAGCTTCACTAAGCATAATCTGCTCTAGTGCCATCCATTTCCCTGCAAATTCCATGATTTTGTCATTTTTAGTGCTGTATAATACTCCATTGTGTATAAATGCCACATTTTTTTATCCATTCATCTATTGAAGGGCATCTGGATTGGTTCCACAGTCTAGCAATTGTGAATTGTGCTGTTATGAACATTGATGTAGCAGTATCCCTGTACTACACTCTTTTAAGGTCTTCAGGGAATAGTCCGAGAAATGCAATAGCTGGGTCAAATGGTGGTTCCATTCCCAGCTTTCCCAGGAATCTCCATACTGCTTTCCAAATTGGCCACACCAATTTGCAGTCCCACCAGCAATGTACAAGTGTACCCTTTTCCCCACATCCTCTCCAGCACTTGTTGTTGTTTGACTTCATAATGGTTGCCAATCTTACTGGAGTGAGATGGTATCTTAGGGTGGTTTTGATTTGCATTTCTCTGACTGCTAGCGATGGTGAGCATTTTTTCATGTACTTGTTGATTGATTGTATGTCCTCCTCTGAGAAGTGTCTGTTCAGGTCTTGGGCCCATTTGTTGATTGGGTTATTTGTTTTCTTATTGTTTAATTTTTTGAATTCTTTGTATACTCTGGATATTAGGGCTCTATCTGAAGTGTGAGGAGTAAAAATTTGTTCCCATGATGTAGGCTCCCTATTTACCTCTCTTATTGTTTCTCTTGCTGAGAAAAAACTTTTCAGTTTAAGTAAGTCCCATTTGTTGATTCTTGTTATTAACTTTTGTGCTATGGGTGTCCTATTAAGGAATTTGGAGCCTGACCCCACAATATGTAGATCGGAGCCAACTTTTTCTTCTATCAGATGCAGAGTCTCTGATTTGATATCTAGGTCCTTGATCCACTTTGAGTTAACTTTTGTGCATGGCGAGAGGAGGGGATTCAGTTTCATTTTGTTGCATATGGATTTCCAGTTTTCCCAACACCATTTGTTGAAGATGCTATCCTTCCTCCATTGCATGCTTTTAGTTCCTTTATCAAATATAAGATAGTTGTTGCTTTGTGGATTAGTCTCTGTGTCCTCTATTCTGTACCATTGGTCCACCTGCCTGTTTTGGTATCAGTACCATGCTGTTTTTGTTACTATTGCTCTGTAATATACTTTTAAATCCGGTATCGCTATACCACCTGATTCACACTTCCTGCTTAGAATTGCTTTTGCTATTCTGGGTCTTTTATTTTTTCATATGAATTTCATGATTGCTTTATCTATTTCTACAAGAAATGCCATTGGGATTTTGATTGGCATTGCATTAAACCTATAGAGAATTTTTGGTAATATCGCCATTTTGATGATGTTAGTTCTGCCTATCCATGAACAGGGTATATTTTTCCATCTTCTACGATCTTCTTCTACTTCTCTTTTTAGGGTTTTGTAGTTTTCATTGTATAAATCCTTCACCTCTTTTGTTAGGTTGATTCCCAAGTATTTTATTTTTTTTTTGAGGATATTGTGAATGGAGTGTTTTTCCTCATTTCTGTTTCAGAAGTTTTGTCTCTGATATACAGAAATGCCTTTGATTTATGTGTGTTGATTTTATATCCTGCCACTTTGCTGAATTCATTTATTAGTTCTATTAGTTTTTTTGTAGACCCTTTTGGGTCTTCTAGGTATAGAATCATGTCTTCCGCAAATAGTGATAATTTAAGTTCTTCCTTTAATTTCTTTTGCCTGTCTAATTGCTCTGGCCAGTGTTTCGAGAAATATATTGAATAGAAGTGGTGATAGAGGGCATCCCTGTCTTCTTCCAGATTTTATGGGGAATGCCTTCAATTTTTCTCCATTGAGAATGATGCTAGCCTGAGGCTTAGCATAGATAGCTTTTACAATGTCAAGGTAAGTTCCTGTTATCCCTAGTTTTTCTAATGTTTTGAACATAAAGGGATGCTGTACTTTGTTGAATGCTTTTTCTGCGTCTATTGAGATGATCATATGGTTCTTATCTTTAAGTCTATTGATGTGGTGAATAACATTTATTGATTTCCATATATTGAACCATCCTTGCATCCCAGGGATGAATCCTACTTGATCATGGTGCACAATTTTTTTGATGTGCCTTTGTATCCTATTTGCCAGAATTTTATTGAGGATTTTTGCATCTAGGTTCATCAGAGATATTGGTCTGTAGTTATCTTTCTTTGAGGTGTCTTTGTCTGGTTTTGGAATCAGGGTGATGTTGGCCTCATAGAATGAATTTGGCAGAGCTCCCTCTTTTTCTATTTCCTGAAATAGCTTGAAAAGTATTGGTATTAATTCTTCCTTAAAGGTTTTGTAAAACTCCACTGTATACCCATCCGGTCCTGGGCTTTTCTTGGTTGGAAGTCTTTTGATTGCTTCTTCTATTTCATCTATTGATATTGGTCTGTTTAAGTTGTGAGTATTCTCCTGACTCAGTCTGGGCAAATCATATGGCTTAAGGAATTTATCAATGTCTTCACTATCTTCTATTTTATTGGAATATAGGTTTTCAAAATAATTTCTAATTGTCTTCTGTATTTCTGCAGCGTCTGTTGTGATATTCCCTTTTTCATCCCATATGTTAGTAATTTGAGTTCTCTCTCTTCTTCTCTTTGTTAGCATGGCTAAGTGTGTATCAATCTTATTTATTTTTTCAAAGAAACAACTTTTAGTTTTGTTAATTTTTTCAATAGTTTCTTTTGTTTCAATTTCATTGATTTCCACTCTGATTTTAATTATTTCTTGCCTTCTGCCACATTTGCTGTTGTTTTGCTCTTCCTTTTCTAGAGCTTTGAGATGAAGTGTGAGCTCATTTATTTGTTGGTTTTTCCTTTCTTTGAGGAATGACCTCCAGGCGATGAATTTCCCTCTTAAAACTGCTTTCATTGTGTCCCATAGATTCTGATATGTTGTGTCTATATTTTCATTTATCTCTAAGAATTTTTTGATTTCCTCCTTTATGTCTTCTGTAACCCATTGATCATTCAGTAACATATTGTTCATTTTCCATGTGATGTAGGATTTTTCCTTCCTTCTTTTATCATTGATTTCCAGTTTCATTCCATTATGATCAGATAAAATGCATGGGATTATCTCTACCCCTCTATATTTACTGAGGGTTGCCCTATGGCAATAATTCTAGAAATGAAGGAAACAATAAACCAAATTAAAAACTCAATTGAGAGTATCACTAACAGAGTGGAGCAAGTAGAAGCCAGAATGTCAGATAATGAAGACAAAATACATCATCTTGAAAAGAGCCTAGCCAACTCAGAAAGGCTGGTTAAAAATCACGAGAGAAACATCCAAGAGATATGGGATAACATAAAAAAAACAAACTTATGAGACATCGGGATAGAAGAAGGTACAGAGATTCAAACCAAGGGAATGAGTAGCCTACTAAATGAAATAATTACAGAAAACTTTCCAGAAATAAAAAAGGAAACGGATATACAAATTTTAGATGCATACAGGACACCGAACACACAAAATCACAGTAGACCAATGCCAAAACACATTGTTATGAAGATATCCAATATACAGAAAAAAGAGAAAATTTTAAAAGCTACAAGAGAAAGGAGGCAGATTAAATTCAGGAGTAAACCAATAAGGTTAACTGCAGATTTTTCATCACAGACGCTGAAAGCGAGAAGATCCTGGAACAACGTATTTCAAACACTGAAAGACAATGGATGCCAACCAAGAATTCTGTATCCAGCAAAATTAAGCTTCAGGTATGACAATGAAATAAAAATCTTTCATGATAAACAAAAGCTAAAAGAATTTGCAGCCAGAAAACCAGCATTGCAAAACATCTTGAGCAAAACACTACACAAGGAAGAAATGAAAAACAATAACCAAAACCATCAGTGGGAAGTGCCTCTATAAAAACAGAGGGCGGGGGGAAAGCTAACCATGGAGAAACAAACTAAATTAAATAAAAGAAAAGAAGATAAATAATCATGGCTGGAATTACAAACCATATATCAATAGTAACTCTAAACGTTAATGGGTTAAACTCTCCAATAAAGCAACATAGGCTGGTAACATGGATTAAAAAAAACAAATCCAACAATATGCTGCCTTTAGGAGACACATCTGATTGCAAAAGACATACACAGGCTGAAGGTGAAAGGTTGGGAAAAAATATACCATGCACATGGTCCTTGTAAGCAAGCAGGGGTGGCCATCTTCATATCAAATAAAATCGACTTCAAGACTAAGTTAATCAAAAGGGATAAGGAAGGACATTATATACTGTTAAAAGGAACCTTTCACCAACAAGACATTCAATTATCAATATTTATGCACCAAATAATGGTGCTGCGATGTTCATAAAACAAATTCTCCTCAAGTTCAAGAATCAAATAGACCACAACACAATAATTATGGGTGACTTCAATACACCTCTCTCACCATTTGACAGATCCTCCAAACAAAAGTTGAATAAAGAAACTATAGAACTCAATATCACAATCAACAACCTAGACTTAACTGACATATATAGAATATATCAACCATCATCAAGTGGATATACTTTTTTTCTCAGCAGCACATGGATCCTTCTCAAAAATAGACCATATATTATGTTGAATTTTTTTTAATCTAATCTACTAGACTCTGTATTTTGATTGGTGAGTTTAAGCCATTAACATTTAGGATTACTATCAAGATATAGTTTGTACTTCCAGCCATATTTGTTTATTTTTGTTATTTAACATGATTTGTTTTCCCTCTTTGGTTAGCTTTTCCTTTACTGTACTACTTCCCACTGTTGGTTCTCATTTTTAGTTTTCAATTCCGTTTCATGTAATGTTTTGCCAAGGATGTTTTTAAGTGCTTGTTTTCTAGCTGCAAATTCTTTTAATTTTGTTTATCATGGAAAGTTTTTATTTCATCTTCAATCCTGAAGCTTAATTTTGCTGGATATAAGATTCTTGGTTGCAACCCATTATCTTTCAGCATTTGAAATATATTATTCCAGGATCTTCTAGCTTTCAGAGTCTGTGTTGAAAGATCAGCCATTAACCTGATTGGTTTACCCATAAATGTAAACTGCTTCCTTTCTCTTGTGGCTTTTAAAATTCTCTCCTTATTTTGTATGTTGTACATCTTCATTATAATATGTCTTGCTGTGGATCTCTTGTGATTTTGCACATTCAGCATCCTGTAGGCTTCTAGATTTGGATTTTTGTTTCATTCTTCAAGTCTGGGAAGTTTTATAATATTATTTCATTGAACAGATTGCGTATTCCTTTAGTTGGACCTCTATACCTTCCTGTATCCCAATAACTCTTAAATTTGGTGTCTTTATTATATCCCATATTTCTTGGATGTTCTGCTCATGGTTTCTTATCAGTTTTGCTGAGCTGTCTTTGTTCTTTTGAGATTATATACTTTGCCTTTGTTGTCTGATGTTCTATCTTCTAAGTGTTTTACTTTGCTGGTAATACTCTTATTTGAGTTTTTAATTTGGTTTATTATTCTTTAATTTCCAGGATTTCTGTTTGTTTTTTGTTTGTTTTGTATAACCTCTATCTCCCTGTAGAGTTCATCTTTTGCTTCTTGGATTTGTTTATGTAATTCATTGTCAAAGTGATCTTTCATTGTCTGAATTTCCTGTAAAATGTCTTCCTTGAGACTCCAGGTTATGTGAAGCACATATATCCTGAAGTCTGACATTCCTCTGCTGCAGATATTACCTCTTGTAATGTTGTGGTCCTTTTGTTCCTTATCTTTTCATACTACTCACATTTCTTTCCAGCTTTGTGTAACTGTTGTGGTAATGTTTTTCCCCTGTATATTTATATTTCTCTGTGTAGTTCCAAATCTCTTGTTGGAGGAGAAAGACAATGTTAACAGTTCCCAATATCAATAGTACATTATATATGCACAAGTTTTTATTATTAATACATTTATAGTTAGTCTTTATGTCTACAGATATTGGCTTCAATTATTATTTAGAATATAGTCATTAGTTTATTAAAATGCATACCATTTCTGGTGGTGTATAAAGAACTGAAGATCAGGCAAAGGATGTTATGTTAAGGGGGAAAGGAGTGAGGATATAAGGCTAATCTAAACTTAGCAACTTTGGAGGAGATAGGGGTAATTTATGGAAGAATGTATAAATTCAATTTTCTACCTGTATTTAGAAATTTACCCTATGTATAAATAGTAAAAGTTATGGGTTGAAAGTGGGATAGAGGGTGGAAGAGAGAAAATGAACAAGGAAAGAAAGAAAAAAAGAGAGGGAGAAAGCAAATAATAAGAAAAAAGGGGGCGGGCATATGCAATTTATCTATATTATATTATTCTGGTGATTCAGTTGTTAAAGTCATATTTTATGCAAAGTTCTTCGTTTCACATATGTTGAAGTTGTGAGGATCAGAGGGGGAAGGGTAGAGGAGAATGGATGAGAAGAGAGAAAGAAAAAAGAAAGAAAAAATTCTCTCATAACTGTTTTTTTAATTTTTTAATTTTTTAATTTTTTTATTTCAGTAGGTAGAGTTGTCTATTCCTAGTTTTAGTCTCTGTGTTCAGGATAGTGGAGGTAGCCAGTGTGAGAGGACTTGAGCTTCCACTTTGAGCCTCCCTAATCTTAATTTCTGAGATGGTAACCAGGTGCCTTTACAGTTGCTGTTCTGCATTGATAGCTACACTCCCCAAAAGCTTGTGATAAAAATTTTGAGTTATCACAAATGGGGGTGGGCGAGTTGGAAACCGGGTACCTGATTAGTCACAGAACCGTTGGTTGCCACATCCACTAATTGATGGTGAATAAGGATTTCCAGGATGGATTCTGTTTCCTGTGTAGGGTGTTTGGTGAGGTGGGGGGCTGCTGGAGAGACCTTGTGCCTTGTCCAGAGCTTGGTCAAAACAAAGCCTCTGCATTCTGTGTCACCTTCCGTCTGTGCTGAATATCTATGTGGTTCCACCTATACAAATTTAATGGATAATGTACTAGTAATCACACCTCAGAGTAGTCATTGTATTAGTTGCACTTGCTATATCATATATATATATATATATATATATATATATATATATATATATATATATATATATATATATATATTCAATATTATTATCCAGGGCATTTTTATTCTATTTTTATGTTATTGTATGTGTATTATACTAGTATTAAAGATCATAGGTCAATATTCTGTTATTTTTGAGATCTCAAACCTGCATATTTTGTACAGATTAAAGTCAACATGGTAGTTAAAATAGTATTTTAATAGTATCTCAGAAATATCAAATTAGTATAATGTCCACAAAGCAGAGTGATATAATAAGCATATCATGCTAAAATGGAAACCTACAGAGCACCTGCTTGTCATTTTATGTTATAATTACAATATTAAATAAATATTTAAATCCACCAGGAAGTTATATTTGTTTCTAAATGTATAGAAATTAGGTATAGTTACGTTAAATGTAAAGAACATATATGTCCTTGGTTTTTTAGGTAAGTTTCATATTGGTATTAAAAGGTACTGGGAACTTGTATGTTAGTTTTAGATGCTAGATGAAATGACATTATATTTAAAGGTCATAGCATAACAACAATAATCATTTTGAATACTCTAGTTTGGATGCCATATAAGTATTTGATTTCTCTGAATATTAAGACTATGTTGCAACTGATTTTGATATCAGTTTCTGATTTTGTAGTAGAATTATTTTAATATAAAAGGCCACAGAGTAGTTATTTTATGAATTTTATGCAATTGATGTATAAATAAAAAGAAATGGAACAGCTGTTCTTTTAGATTTAGAGGCCACAATATGGATATTGTATTTATATTAATGTTTAAGGGGAAGATATGAGTTTTAGATGGCCTCTATGTATATTATAATCATATTTAAAGGCTGGAAATCTATTGTATTAGTTTAACATGGTATAGTAAGAGTATTTCTTTAGCATTAAAGACCACATGATAGCTATAAATTTCAAAGGACACAGTATAGTTATAATTTTCATAGTAAACCCACAAGTGAGACAACTATTCTGTTAGGTTTAGATGTTATAGTATTGATTGTATATTAGTGTAAATGGCTACAGGATAGTAGTTATAGAAGCTTTGATGTTACAGTATGAGTACAATATCAATATTAAAATACCAGGTCATTAGACAGTTTTTCTATTAATGTCAGAGACCACAGTTTTCATATTATATTAATGTAAAAAACCTCTGGGAAACTATTATTTTAATGTAATGCATAATGACTGATAAGTTGTTAATATTAAAGGCTACAGATAATCTATTATATCAGTATTAAATGCTAAAGTACACATATTATGTTAATATTAAAGGGTTTTGCTATCTCCCTTACTCCTAACTCTGCCCCCTTACAGAAATCTAACACTGCACATTGCAACTGTAGATTGCAAATACTGAAAATCTTTCTAAATATTTTGACCCCTGTAACTTTATGAGTTCAAAAAAAGTTTTCCTAGTCTTTAAACTGATAAAGAGACACATGTAAATAAAGATTATTGGTGTAACTATTTAGAACTGCTTCTAATCCTCCATTGCTCCTTGCTAGTTTCTGCTTAATTTGCCACACTGGGCATAGCAAGAGTGAGTGCATTGTGTGATGTCAGAGGCCAAAATAAGGTTAACATGTGAGTGTCAGGTATCCCACTGAGGATATTCTATAAGTATATGAGGCCAGTGTAATGATATTTTTTGAATGTCAGACACAACATGAGAGAATTGTGTCAGTCCACACGTGAGGGTATTGTGCAATGTAAATAGCCATAAGAAAGTAGCATGTTAGTGTGTCTGTTTGCATTAAATGCATTATATGAGTGTTAGAGTCCACAGTAATAGCATTTTGTAAGTATAAGAAGCCACAGTATGATATTTTGTAAGAGTCAGTAGCCACAAATGAGGGAATATGTTAGTCTCAGTGGCCACATTAAGACTATTATGCAAGTTTGTATTACAGCAGTTTGGGAGGTGAGACAGGAGGATTTGCTTGTGAGACTGCAAATTGATGCAACTGCTATGGAAAGCAGTAAGGAGATTCCTTAGAAAACTGGGAATGGAGCCACCATTTGACCAAGCTATATCACTTTATGGTTTATACACAAAGATTTTAAAAATCAGAATACTATAGTGATTCAGTCACATAAATGTTTATAGCAGCTCAATTTACAATAGCTAGACTCTGAAATCAATTTAGGTGTCCCTCAATAGATGAGTGGATAAAGAAAATGTGTTATATTTACTCAGTGAAATATTATTCAGCATTTAAGAAGAATGAAATTATGGCATTTGCTAGTAAATTGTAGGTTTTAGAGAATATCATGATAAGCAAAATAAGTGTCAAAATGGAAAGTTAGGATAGTATGTGGGCATCAGAAGTCACAGGTATTTTTGAATTTCAGAGATTGCAGGGAGGGCATTATATTAGTGTCAGAGGCCACATTTTGGGTTCTATGTGAGTTTAGGAGGCAATAGTGGTGAATTACATGAGTGTTAGACTACAGTGAGAGTTTGTGTGTCAGGTGTTCCACTGTGAATATATGTTTTAGAGGTCACTTTTAGGATATTACATGAGTGTCTGAAATCATCATGAGAAAATTATGTGTCACAGAGCACATTGAGAAAATATTTTCAACAAGGCTATCCATTATGAGGGTTTTATGTAATTATATCACAGGTCAGAGGTCACACTTAGAGTCACATGTGAGGTGAGAATATTTTGTGAATATAAAAGTGCATGTTTAGTTTATTATATGAATGCCAGAAATCAATGAAGGATATTGTATGAGTGTCAGAGGCCAGAGTGATGATATTATAAAAAAGACAGTGATCACAAAGCATATTATATAAAATTGAAGCTCCCAGTGAGGGTATTATTTGGGTGACATAAATCCTATTAAGAATATTATTTGAGTGTGGTAGGCCATGCTGAATGTTTTTTTGACTGTAAGATGTCCTAGTGTAGACATTAGGCAAGTTTCAGAGGACACTATTTGGGTATTATGTCAGGGTCAGATGTCATCTTAGGACAATTCGATGTAAAAGGTTATTATGTGATATTTATCTTAGTTTTAGAGGCTACATGGATTTATTATGAAAGTGTCAATTATCACAGAGTGCATTATGTGACTATCAAGGCCACAGTGAAGGTACTATGTGATTGTCAAAGGCCCCATTGAGACCAGTATGTCAGTTTTACAGGTCAGAGTGAAGGTTTACTTGAGTGCAAGATGGACCTGTTAGGATATCATATACATATTATATCTTATTGTTTGGGAATTATGTCAATGTTAGAGGTCATGGTGATGAGACAGTTATATGAGTGACATTAGAGATATCATTTTGAGAGTCAGAAGCCCATTGGAAGTATTATGTGAGTGTCAGACATAAGAGTAAGGGTATTAATTAAGTAGTAGAGGTCTCAAGAGGTTGCTTATGAGTATCTGTGGTCATACCAAGGATATTATTGTTACCGCTGTTGACCGGTGACGAGTTCTTGCTTCCCCAATGTTGAAGAATAACACCAAAGAAGCACGCCGAGGCAAGGTCAGAGTAGAAATTAGAAGTTTATTAAAGGACAGCAGAAAAGACTTCTCCTGGAGGAAGAAGGGGACCCAAGAGGTGGAATCCATGGAAGGGATGTTGTCTCCCCTTTTTGTAGTTCTTTCAGTGATGGAATGTAGGTGGGAAGGCCCGAGGGGTGGGACACAGGTAGGCCAAAGAAGTAATCTGGTCAGGAAGGACTTCTGAGTCAGCACCTTTTTGCTGGGGGCTGTTCATTAACATTTCTTTGAGGTGGACTTTGGCCTAGGGCCTTTTAGGGACTTCATTAACATTCCATGAGTTGTCCTGTGATTTCCCTGAGTCATTCTCCACATGGTCTCCATTTTAGATTTCACTTGCTATTAGACCAGATTTACCTAAGGACACTGACTACCTAACTTTAAATCTGGCTTCATTCCCCCCTCTAATTTGGGAACTCCATACTGCTGTAAGGAAGTGGGGCAAAGAAGATCTTTCTGGCTTCTTCAGGCTGAAAAGGGATGATGTGGGGCAAGCAGTTTGGAGTCCCCCTTTAAAAATCGGGTCTATCTAGTGGTCCATGATAGAAGTCTGATTGAGAAGTAATAGTCTGGAGGGCCATTTGAGTGATGGATGGTCTATAAGAGAAACAAGAATTCATTAGTACTGGAACCATATTGATGCAGCAATAAATGCCATAGCACAGGAATATGCCAATGAGTATGATGGCAAAGACAAAGACTAACAATGTTTTCCACCAGGAAGTACCAAGAACTAGGAGCTAAGATATTGTTTCCATGACAGAGTTGCTGAGGACATGGCTTCTATCTGAGCATGTAAATCTTTAGGGACATTTGTCACATTGCCAGAATTGTCAGGAATGTAAACACAACATTTAACTTTTAGGGTTACAGACATTCTTTCCCTTAAGATATAGTATAATAATTTAATGTCATCTGATCTTGCAAAATCCTTTTACTAGTATGACCTCTGTGTCTAATAGAGAAATCTTTAATTCTTTTACTTAGGGCTGGATAACCATACTAGCAAACACTAAGCCTACCTGTGTAGGTTAGAAATAAAGGCTTTAAACTAAAAACTACTCTGGCAGTTCCTTTTGATAGTTATCAGGCATTCCTGTCTGAGAATCTCTTTTGTAGCCTCCAGTTTACTTATTTTTGGAAGTTACATTGTTTAAGATGAAGCAATTCAAACTGACTTTTGTTTTTATCTATTGTTAACAGTCAGCTGAGCTTCCCTGGGAGTCCTTGGGGAACTTCACAGCAGCTTCTCAGTTCTGCTAGTGCCATTGCGCTAGGATGGGTCCAGGCCTTGCTTGACCATGTGGCTTCCCTTAGAAGCATCAGGGATGTCTCCCTTTTCTGATGACCCTCCTGTTCACAGCAAATGCACTGATTTGCTTTCTGTCCTCCACTGGTCTCATTAATCTCCCTGATCGGGAGGTTATGTGGCCTAGAGTTGCAAAGCTCTTTGGAGAAGTCCCCTATTCCCTGATTCAGACTGACTCAGAGGGCAAGAGCCAAATTTTTAATTTTAAAACTTAATCTTAAACATCCAGTAAATAAGTTAACAGCCTTATATTAAGAGCACTGGGCTTTAATGTCTATCTCTCTATCCTGTAGGTGATAACTTCTTATCTTATGTTGACCCAGGTTGTGTGTTCTTAAAGCAGTACCTCTGAAAAACATTAACAGGCAATCTTAAATCATTTATAAGAAAACTACAAAATAAAATTATCAAGAGTAAAAACATATTTAGTTCATGTAATAGCTACCTTGAATTTTGGTAGAGTTATACATTATAATCCCTTGTTTGAGATCCTGGTAATCGTGACAAAACCCAACTTTTGGACACAACTTTAAATGTACTGAAATCTGGCCTACTTCTTCCATAGTCACTTTCACATGTAGTGAGATGGGACAGAGCCTTATCTCAAGTAAGGCATCTTCATAAATCTTAAGTACTGTAGTTCTTAAATCTACCCCTAACACTAACCCTAGACATAACCATAAACCTAACACTTGCCATAGAGCTAACCCTTGCTTGAGCCCTAACCTTTACCCTAAACCTAACCCTAAGCTAATCCTAATCCTAAACTTAAGTCAAAACCTAACCCTAACCCTAAACCTAAAATGACTTAACTCCCTATCCGATATCTAAACCTAAAGATAACCCTAGCCCTAAACTTAACACTAACCTTGACCCTAACCATAACTATAACCTAGACCTAACCCTAAACATAACCAACTGACTCTTACCCTAAACCGAATTCTTGGACTAGACCTAGCCATAAATCTAACCCTCAAACTATACCTAATCCTAGCTCAAACTATAAACCATATCCTAAACCAAAACCTAAACCTAACCTTAGGCCTAACACCAACTCTAGGTCTAATAAAAACCATAACCCTAGCCCTAACACTATCCATTATCCTAAGCAGAACAATAACACTAAGGCTAAAATTAGGCCTAACTCTAACCTTTTGCTAACTCTAACCCTATCAATTACCCTACACATAACATGAACCCTAAACCTAAACCTATCATTACCCTAAACAAACCCTAATGCTCATTTAAGCTGTAGACCTGAACCCTATCCTAAATGGATCCCAAAACCTAATTTTAACACTAATAATATACCTAGCTCTACAACTGACCCTTACCCTAAACTGAATTCTTAGACTAGACCTAGCCATAAATCTAACCCGCAAACTATACCTAACGTAAGCCTAGACCTGACACTAGCCCTAGCCATAATTCTTGCCATAACCCTAAAAAAAACCTAGCCCTCATCTTAGCACTAAACCTAGCCTTATTACTAAATCAAATCTTAACCCTAGCCCTACCCGAATTCTAACCTTCAACCTAGCCCAAAAACTAGCTCAAAACACATCCCTAACCCTAAACCTATCCCTAAGCCTAAAACTAGTCCTAAACCTAATACAAATGCTAGACCTAATCCTAACCCTAATTTAGCCCTAAACCTAACCTAACAACAGCTCTAAGAATAACTCTATAACTCTTTCCTTAGACCTATTTCTATTTCTAACCTATCCCATAACTATAATTCTATCACTTTTCTTTACATTCGCCCTAATACTAGCTCTATCCCTAATCCTATATCTAACCCTTAGTCTAAATCTAACCCTAACTCTAAGCTAAACCTCTCACTAACACAAGCCATAACACTAATACTAATCCTAAAACTAGCCTTACCCTAGCCCTATCCCTAGCCCTACAAAACAACCGAGCCACAGCCCTAACCCTAAACTTTAACATAAATCAAACCATAAGCCTACACCTAGCCCTAAACTTAGTTCTAATTCGAGTACCATCCCTAACCCTAAAACAAACCCTTATCCTGACTCTGACCATAAAACTAACCAGAGCTCTAAACATCACTCAAAACCTAAACCTAAACCTAACCCTAGACATTGATCTAACCCTAAACCTAAAACTAGATCTTACATTGGCTGTAGCCCTAAACCTAGCCCTAAATTAACCCAAATCCTATCACTAATCAGAGCCCTAACACTATCTTTAACCCTAACCATAACCCTAATTGTAGCCCTAAGCTTTACCCAAAACCTAACCCTAACCCTAGCCTTAATCCTAACCAAAAACCTAGCCCTAACCCTATGCATTGTCATAATCCTTATTGTAAACCTAATGCTAACCCTAGGATAACCCTAAACCTATTCCTAACCCTAAATAATATATTACCCTAAACCTAACGTGAACCCTAAACCTAAATCTTATCCAAAAATCTAATCTTAACACTAGTAAATTTAACCCTAAAAATATCTCTAAACATAACCGTAGGCCTGAAATTAGTTGTAGCCTTAATGAAGCCCTAACACTGAAACAAACTCTAGCCCTAATCCTAGCCATAATCTTAGCCTTAATCCTAAACCTAACCCTAAGCATAGACCTAACCCTAATTTTAACACTCACCCTATTTTAAAGCTAGCTATAACATCATACTAACCATAACTATAACCATAACCCTAGATATAAACCTAGGTTCAGCCTTAATACTAACCCTAGCTCTAATCCTAGCCCTCATTAAGTCCTAATTCTAACCCTAAATCCAACACTAACACTAACACTAACTATAACTCTCGCCCTATTCTTATCCCTAGTTTTAACCCTATCCTTTATAACTCAAATCCTAGCCCTAACCCTAGCCTTAACCTTTGCTGTATCCCTAAACCTAGATCTAATCCTAACTCTAACTCTAACCCTAACCCTAAGTCTAAACCACACACTAACAGTTGCTCTTACCCTAATGCTAATTTGAAAACTAGCCCTAAAGCTAGCCCTAGCCCTCAAGCAAAACTGAGCCATAGCACTGACTCTAAATCTTAACCTAATCCAAACCCTAATCCTACACCTAGCACTAATCCTAGCACTAATTCGAGTCCTAACTCTAACACTAGAACTAATACTAACACTGACTGTGACCTTAACATTAACCGTAGCTCTACACATCACCCTATCCCTAAGCCTAATCCTAACACTAGACGTCAACCTAAACCTAACTCTAAAACTAGCCCTAATCGTAATGCCAGTTCTTTAATTAGCCATAGCCCTAAACTAACACAATACCTAGCCCTAATACAAGACCTAACCCTAGATTCAACCCGAACCCTAACCCTGGCCCTAACTTTAACTCTATCCCTAGTCCTAATCCTTGCTCTAACCTTATTTCTTACACTTAATGAAACCCTCACCCTATTGCTACCATAGTTCTAACCCTAATTCTATGCCTACCCCAAACTCTAACTCAATTACTAGTCTAAACGTAGCCCTCATTCTAGTTCTAAACTTAACCCAAACCCTAAACCTAACACTGATGCTTATTCTGACCCTAACGCTTAACCTAGGTTTAAACCTAACCCTAATTCTTATCCTAAACCTAACACTAGCCCTACTAGTAACCCTAAACTTAAACCTAAAATAACACTATCCCTAGACCTAAACTTAATCCTAAATATAGACATAACTTTAGCCTTAGCCCTAACAATGACCCTTAACTTAAACTAAACATGAACTCTACCCCTTGACCTAACCTTAGTATTCATTCTGGACCTAACCCTAAACCTAATCCTAACCTGAACCCTGACACTTACCCTAACAAAAACCCTAGCTCTAAACCTAATTCTAACCCAAAACCTAACCCTAACAATAAACGAATTCTAAATCTAGCCATAACCAAAACTCTAGCTCTTACATTACCCAAATACCTAACACTAGCCCTAAACCTCACAAAACCTGGCCCTAATTACAGATCTAAACTGAACCCTAAGCATAACCCTAACCCTAAACCTAGCCCTAAAACAAACCCAAACCCTCGTTTTAGCCCTAACCCTATCTCAAACCCTAAACCTTACCCTAAACATAAACCTAGCCCAAACCCTAAGCCTCACCCTAATTTTAGCCCTAATCCTAACTGTAACCATAGCCCAAACCCTAGCTCTAACTCTATCCATTACACTAACCATAACCCTAAAATTAATGCTAACCCTAGCCTTAAACCTAACCCCAACCCTATCCTAACCAGACTGTAAACCTAACACTCATCATAGCCCTAAATGTAATTCAATCCCTAAACCTTACACTTAACCTAACCCTAACACTAAACAAAAACCTAACCCTAACCCTAACCCCAGCCCTAATCCTAACCTTAACCCCAGCCCTAACCCTAGTTTGAACCCTACCCAATACCCTAACAGTAAACTTAACAGTAATGATAACACTAGACCTAAAGCTAAACCTACCCTAACCATAAACATAAACCTAACCCTAGAACTAACAGTAAACCTAACCATAACACTAAATCTAAGGTAGCTCAAACCCTAACCCTAATCCTAAACCTAAACCTAATGCTAACCTCAATTACTAGTCCTAAACCTAACCCTATCTTTAACCTGACATCTAAACCTATTACCCTAACTCTAATGATAACCCAGCCCTAACTGTTACACTAACCATGACCATAACCCTAGACCAAACCCTAAATTAACCATAGCAAAAATACTAGATCAAACCCTAAACTGAACATTAAACCTAACTATAAGTGGAACCCTCGCCCCAACACTGACACTTACCCTAACTTTAGCTCTAATCCTAACCATTATCCTCTCCCTAACCCTAGGTCTAACCCTATAAATTACCCTAATGATAACCATAAACCTAATGCTAACTCTAGGCCTAACCCTAAACCTATCACATACCCTAACCATATCCATTACCTTAAACCTAACCTGAACCCTAAACCTAACCCTATCTCTTACCCTAACCCTAATTATAACCTTGATGCTAATTTGGGCCTTAACCCTAAACCATAACTCAACTCAAACCCCAAACCTGACTCTGACCCTAGTAATCCCCCAGCTCTTAATACGATCCTTTCGCTAAATGTAACATTTTAATTTTACCTAGCCATAAAGCTATCCCTCAAAATATCACTACCTATAAACCTAGACCTGATTTTTGAACTAAACCTAACACAAAACCTATCCCTAACCCTAGCTTTAAATCTAAACTTAATCCTAAACCTAAACCATAACCCTAGCCCTAACCCTAAAGCTAATCATAGAACTAGCCCTAATCCTAACCATGGAACTAAAACAAAATCAAGCAACAGGCCTAACACTAACCTAAACTTAAACCAAACTCTAGCACTACACCTAGATCTAACCATAGCCCTAATTTGAGTCCTAGTCATAACCTTAAATATAACCCTGATCCTGACTTATTAATTCATCCTAGCTCTAACCACCAACGTAAATTTAAACTGAACCCTAATAGTTCTTTAATTAGCCATAGCCCTAAACTAACACAATACCTAGCCCTAATGCAAGGCCTAACCCTAGCTTCAACCAATTCGAGTCCTAACCATAACCCTAAAAATAACCTAGACTTGACTGATATCCTAACACTAACCATAGATATAAATATCACCCTAATCTTAAAACTAACCTTAACACTTGACCTATCCCTACTCTAACCCTAATTATAATCCTAGTTCTTATATTAGCCTTTGCCCTAACCCTATCCTTAAACCTCACACAAAAAGTAGTTCTAATATGAGCCCTAAACTTAGCTTTAACCCTAACCATAAACTTAACCCTAGCCCTAAACCTATGCCTTACCTGAGAAAAACCTGAAGCCTAATGGTAAACCTACACCTATTCCTAATCCACAGGCTAACGAAATCCTAACCCTATAAATAGTCCTAACACTAGATCTCATTCTAGCTCTAATGCTATCCCAAACCCTAACCTCAACTGTGATCCTTATTCTGACAATAACATAAACCCTAGGTCTTAACATGACCCTAACCCTAAGCCAAACACTAACACTAGACCTACTTGTAAACTCATACCTAAACCTAACCCTACCACTAGCTCTAGACCTAAACCTAATGCTAATTTAGCCTCAACTCTAGCTCTAGACCTAAACAAAACCCTAAGCATCGCCCTAAAAAGACCTTTACCTATCCCAAACACTAACTTTACCCCTAGACCTAAACCTAGTCCTAATTCTGGCTTTATCCCTAACTTAAACTCTAACCCAAACACTTATCATGGCTTTAACATTAAACCTAATACTAACTCTAAAGCTGAAACTAACAAAAACCTAAACCTAATTCTAGACCAAGCCATAACCCTAAATCTAAAAGTAGCCCTAATCATAACCCTACATCTTACATTACTCATAGCCCTGACCTTAGGCCTAAACCTAACTCTAAACATAGAACTAATTTTATGCCTAAACCTAGCCTTAAGCATAAACCTAACCCTAACAATAGCCCTATACCTAACCCTAGCCCTCACCTTAGTCCTAAGATAGATGAAAGCCTAACCCTTACCCTAAACATAAACCTAGATCTACCCCTAACTCTCACCCTAGCCCAAATCCTAAACTTAACCTAGCCTTAAACCTAACTCTAAACCTATCCAAAAACCCTAACCATAAGCCTAAATTTATCAATAATCCTAGCCTGAAACCTAACATTAATACTAACCCTAACTGAAAAACTAACCATAGACATAACCCTAAAATTAAACTCAGCCTATTCCTAACTCTAGATCAAACGATAAACCTAACCATAAACCAAAACATAACCATAACTCTAATCCTAACCCTATCAGTTACTCATTTCCTGACCCTTACCCTTAACCTAACCATAAGAAAACAATAAGCCTAACCCTAATCCTAGCCCTAATCCTACACTTAAAACGAGACTTAACCTTAGCTCTAATCCCACCCATTACCCTAACTGTAACCATAAACGACATGATAACCTTAGCCTTAACCCTAAACCTACTCTATCCCTAACTGTAAATCTAAGCCTAGACCTAACCATAAACCTAACCATTGCTGTAGTCCTAACCCAAGCTCAAAGTCTAAAAATTATGGTAAACTTAACACTAACACTAGTCCTAATTCTAAACCTAACCCTAACCCTAACCCAACATATAAACCTGTCCATTAGCTTACACCTAATAGTAACCCGAATTTCCTAATCCTAGTCCTAATCCTAAATGTAAACCTATACTTAGTACTAACCCTAGCTCGAACCCTAACCTGTACTCTAAACCTAACCCTAAACTTAACCCTAAATCAAGCCCTAATTCTAAACATAACCCTAGCTCTAACCCTAGCTCTAACCCTATCCATTATTCTAATGATTACCATAAACCTAATGCTAAACCTAGGCCTAACCCTAACGCTATCCATTACCCTAATCTAACCTGAACCCTAAACCTAACCTGAAGCCTAAACCTAACCTTATCAATTACCCTAACCCTAACTCAAATCTAATGCCATTTTGAGACATAACCGTAAACCTCAACCTAACCCAATCCCAAAACCTGATTCTATTACAATACCCCTAGTTCTCAACTTGAACCTCACCCTAAACCTAACTGAAATTAGACCTAGCCATAAATCTAACCCCAAAACTATCCCTAACCATAACCCTAGACCTGATATTAGCCTTAACCCTAATTCTTGCCATAACCCTAACACAAACGCTACCCTCATCCTAGCTTTTTACCTAGCCTTGATCCTAACCCGAACCCTAACTCTAGTCCTATTCCTAATTGTATCCCTTGCCCTGGGTGTTCACTTTGCTATAACCCCATCCCTTTGCCCAAATCTAACCCTAACTCTAACTCTAGACTTAATGCTTACACTAATCCAAGACCTAATCCTATCCCTAATTTAGCCCTAACCCTGACACTAGCACTATAACTAACTCTAACTCTTGCCCTAGCCTTATACCTAGATCTATCCTGTCATTTACAATAACTCTAACACTTGCCCTAACATAGCCCTAGCCCTAACCCTAGAACTAAACATAACTCTACGTCCAACCCTAACCCTAAGCCTAAACCTCACACTAACACTAAGCCTAAAACTAACACTAATCCTAAAATTATCCCTAATCTAGTTCAAGACCTAAAACAAAACTGAGCCATAGCCCTAACCCTAACCCTTAACCGAAACCAATACCTAACCCTACACCTAGCCCTAAACTTAGTCCTAATCTAACCCTAAAACTAACCTTGAGCCTGACTCTGACATTACACTAACCCTAGCTCTAACATCACCCTAAAAGTATACCTAACCCTGAAACTAGAACTAGCCCTAAATGTAACTTCAAAAGTAGCCCTAACCATAACTCTAGTTCTTACATTTGCTGTAGCCCTAATCCTAGCCCCAAGCTAACCCAAAACCTAGCCCTAAACTGAGCCCTACACCTCTTTTTAACCATAACCCTAGCCCTAACCATTACCCTAAAGCTAACACTAGCCCTAAAACTGGCCCTAAACCTACACCTAGACTTAATCTTAACCATAATCCTAGCCCTAACTCTAGCTCTAACCCTATGTATTACCCTTAACATAACCCTAACCCTAATGATAAACCTATTCCTAAACTTAAATCTAATCCTAAACCTAGACTTGACACTACCCCTGTTTCCCTAGGCCTAACCATAGCTCAAACTCTAACACTTACCCTAAACCTAACCCTAATACTATCCCTAGACCTATACCTAACCCTAGGCCCTCACCATAATCCTAACCATAACCCTAGATCTAAACTTATCAATTACCCTAAACATAAGCATAACCCAAACATAGTTTTAAACATAGCTCTAACCCCACCCGTTACCCTAACTCTAACTACAAACATCATGATAACACTAGCTCTAACCATAAACCTACTCTAACCTTAACAGTAAACTTATTCCTAGACATAACCCTAAATCTACACTAAACTTAAATGTAAACTTAACCCTACACTTAACTGTAAACCTAACCCTTGCTATAGTCCTAATCCTAGTTCAAACCCTAAAAGTTACGCTAAACCTAACACTAACCCTAGTCCTAAACTTAAAACTAACCCTATCCATTTAGGCCTAATCTTAAACCTATTACTAACACTAACCTTATCCTTATCTAACAATATCTTGAACACTAAACCTAATCCTATCAATTAATCTAACCCTAACTCTAACCCTAATCCTAATGCTAATTCGAGCCCTAAAACTAAAACAAAGCCTAACCAAACTCTGAGCAAGACATTGACTCTAATAACACATCTAGCTCTAAACTGACCCTTACCCTAAACATAACCCTTAAACTAGACCCAGCCAAAAACTAACCCTAACAGTATCCCTAACCATATCCATAGACCTGACATTAGAACTCTACCTAAGTCTTGCCTTAAACCTAAATCAAACTCGAGCCCTGATCCTAGACCTAAACCTAATCTTAATCCAAACCTGAAACATAACCCTAGCCCAAACCCTAATTCCAACCCTCGCCCTAGTTCTGAACCCAGGTATAACCATATCCTTTTCCCTATCCCTAACTCTAACCCTAACACTATCACTAATACTAATCCTAGCCCTAAAACTAGGCCTAATCCTAACACTAACCATAGCTCTAATCCTGTCCCTAATTTATTGCTAACTGTAACCCTAACTCTAACCCTAGCTTTAACCCTAACCCTAACCCTAATCCTAACACTAAACCAAAACCTACCTCTAAATCTATTCCTTACCCTAAGCCAAACTCTCACCCTAATGCTACCCTAGTTGTAAAATAATTCTCAGCTTACCCCTAAACCCTAACTATATTACTAGTCCTAAGCCTACACTTCATTATATCTCTAACCCTAACTGGAAGCCTAAGCCTAAGCCTTACCCTTCTTCTGACCCTTACACTAACCCTAGGTCAAAGCCTGACCTTAACACTAAACCAAACCCTAACACTAGCCCTACCAGTAAACCTATACCTAAACTTAACCATAACACTAACAGTTAACCTAAACTTAATCCTAAATATAGCCATAACTCTAGCCCTAGTTCTAAAGAAAAACCTAGCCCTAACCCTAAAATAAACATTAACCTAATAAAAAGACTAAACCTAGCCCTAGACTTAACACTATTTCTAATTCTGACCCTAACCATAAATCCAATGCTAGCCCGAACACTGATGCCTACCTTAACAACACCTAGCTATAAAACTTATCCTAACCCAAAACTTAAATCTAACAATAGACATATCTATAACACTAACCCCCCAAAAAACTAGCCATAACCATAATAATAGCTCTTACATTACCCATAGCCCTAACACTAGCTATAAACCTCACACAAAACCTAGCCCTAATACAAGCCATAAACTTAGACCTAAGCATAACCTTAACCCTAACCCTAGCACAAACCCTAAAATGAATGCTTAAATTAGCCCTAAACCTAGCTTAAACTCTAACCCATATTCTAAATATAACCCTAGCTCTAATGCTAACCCTAGCCCTATCCCTAATCCTAAGTGTAAACATAGCCCAAAACCTAGCTCTAACTTTATCCATTACTCTTAAACATAACCCTAACCCTAATGCTAACCCTAGCTCTAACCCTAAACCTAATTGTAGCCCTGATTCTAAATCTAATCTTTGCCCTAGCCCTAACCCTAGCTCAAACCCTAACACTTACCCTAAACCGAACCTTAACATTAACCCTAGGAGTCACCCAAACCCTAGCCCTAATCCTAACATTTACCTAAGCCCTAACACTAGCACTAAACCTATTTATTTTGTTAGCCTAAACCAAATGCTAACCCTAGGCCTAACTCTTACTCTATTTCTAACACTAACCCTATATATTACTCTAAACCTAACCTGAACTGTAAAACTAACTCTATCCCTAACTCTAACCCCAACCCTAACCCTAATTCTAATTTGAGCCCTAAAATTAAACCTTACCACAAACCAAACCCTAACCCATAATCTGACAATAATTATAACCTAGCCCTATATCTGACCCCTACACTAAACCTAACCCTTACACTAGACCTAGCAATAAACCTATCCCTAACACTATCCATAACCATAACCCTACACCTGATATTATCCCAGCCCTAATCCTAGCCCTAACTCTAACACAAATCCTATCCCTCATCCTAGCCCTAAAACTAGTCTTAATTCTAACCCTCACCCTCACCCTATCCCTGTCCCTAAATATAACCCTCACCCTATCACTGAACCTAGCTATATAACCCCCATGCTTTCTCCTAAAACTAACAGTAACTCTAGCCCTAACCATAGGCCTAAATCTAACACGAATAATAGCCCTATTTAAACCCTAAACTTAACCCTATCCCTAACCCTGGCTCTAAGACTAACTCTAACTCACACCCTAGCCCTATTTTTATTTATAACCCTATTGGTTACTTTAACCCTCACAATAGCCCTAATATGAGCCCTAACCCTAGCAATAACCCTAACCCTAGATCTAAACATAACTCTAAATCTAACACTAATCTTAAGCCTAAACCTCATTCTACCACTAGCTCTAACACAATTTCCAATCCTAAAACTAGCCCTAATCCAAGCCCTAGCCCTAAAACAAAACTTAGATATTGCTCTAAACCAAACCCTAACCCAAAACTAGCCATAACTCGATCTCTAATTTGAGTCCTAGGCCTAAAACTAACCATCAAATTGACTCATATCCAAACACAAACTCTAGCTTTAGATATCACCCTAACCCTGAAACTAATGTTAACACTACACCTAGTCAAAACCCTAACCTTAAAACTAACCCTAATCGTATCCCCAGTTCTTACATTGGCCTTAACCAAACTCGAGCCTTAACTCTAAAACAAAAATAGCCCTAATCTGAGCCCTAACACTAGATTTAACCCTAACCCTTACCCTAAAACTAGCCCTAACTAGCCTTAACCCTAGCTCTAATTCTACCCATTACCCTAAGCCAAAACCTATTTATAATTCTAACTCTAGTCCTAATCCTAATCCTTAGCCAAACCCAAACAATAACTCTATTACTAATCCTAACACTAACCCTCATTCTAGATCTAACCCTAACCCCAAACGTCAACCTATCCTGACCCTAACACTAATAATAGGTTTAAACCTGGCCTTAAACCCAAACGAAAACCTGAAACTAGACCTGTCAGTAAACGTATACCTAAATCTAATCCTAAGACTAGCCCTAGACATAAACATAATCCTAAATTTAGCCATTACTCTAGCCATTGACCTAAATAAAAACTTAGTGCTAGCACTAACAATAACCCTTAACCTAAACCAAATACTAACCCTACCATGAGACCTAACCCTAGACCTACTCTGCTTTCACCCTAACCCTAACTTTTAACCTGAACACTGGCCCTGAAACTAACATTAAACCTAGCTCTAAACCTGGTCTTAAACCAAAATCTAAAACTAATACTTGACCTAGCCATAGCCCTAACCCTAAAACTAGCTCTAGTCAGAAACTTAGATCTTACTTTACAATTCCCACTAACCCTAGGCCTAAACCTAACACAAAAATTAAATAACCCTAATCCTAATCAAGGCCTAAAGCTATCCTAAGCATAACCCTCAACCTAACCCTAAGCCTAATCCTTACCTTAACCCTAACCTTCACTTTAGTCCTAACCCTAGCTCAATGCCTAACCCTTAGCCTAAATATAACCCAATCACTATCCCTAACCATAAACCTAACCATAGCCTTAATCCTAACCTTAAGCATAGACCTAACACTAGCTCTTACCCTAGCCATTACACCAACTCTAACCATAGCCATTACCCTAACTCTAACCCTAACCCTAATAATAACCTTATCCATAACACTAACTTAAACTCTAACCCAAACCATAAACCTAACCCTAGACCTAACCCTAAACCTAAAACTTGCCAAAGCCTTAATCTTAACCCAAACCCTAACTCTATACTAAAACCAATGGTAAAACTAGCCCTAAAACTAAACTTAAACCTAAACCTAACTTTAACCATAAAACTAACCTTACATCTAACACAAGCTATTAACCTAAAACTAAACCTAAACCTAATGAAAAGCCTAGCCCTAACCCCAAACCTAACCCTGACCATAACACTAAACCTAACCCTCATCCTAGAAATAAACCTAGCTAAAAACCTTAACTTTACCCTAAATATAACCTTAAGTCTTACCCTAAGCTAGGGTTACTAGCCCTAACCCCAAACATAACCTAACTCTAGCCCTAATCCTAACTTAACCCTATCCATAACAATAGATCTAACCCTATATATTATCTTTTTGATAACCCTAATCCTAATACTAACCCTAGCCAAAATCCTAACCCTTTTGCTAACCCTAAATCTCTCCATTGCCTTAAAGCTACCCTGAAACCTAAACCTAACCCAATCAGTTACCCTGACCCTAATTCTAAATGTAATGCTTATTTGAGCCCTATCCATAAACCTTTACCTAAAACAAACCCTAACCCTGATATTGAACCTAAAAATACACCTAGCTCTAAACCTGACCCTTGTCAAAGCCTAACACTTCCACTAGATATAGACACAAACCTAGCCCTAAATCCACCCCAAAATGTAACACTAGACATGACATTAGCCATAGCCCTAATTCTAGACCTAACCCTACAACAAACCCTAGCCCTCAAACTAGCCCCAAACCTAGGCTTAATCATAACCCTAAACCTAACCCTAACCCAAGACCTAACATTAATTATAACCCTCACCCTACCTCTAAACCTAGCTATAACATCATACCTCACCCTAAAATTAACTATAACCCTAGCTGTAACACTAGGCATAAGATGAACACTAACCCTAGCCCTAATCCTTGCCGAATTTACCCCTATCCCTAAATTTAACCAAAACCCTAGGCCTAAGACTAAATGTAACTCTCACCCTAGCCCTAGTCCTAGTTCTAAACCTATCTGTTACTGTAACCAAACCCTAGTCCTAACACTTGCCCTATAGTTAAACCTAGCCCTAATACTAGATCTAACACAAAATACAAATCTAACAATAACCCTAGTTCTAAATATTACCCTAACCTTAAACCTAAACCTAACTTTAGACCTAACCTAACCCTAACCCTAAAACTAACCCTAATTGTAACCCTGGCTCTTACTTTACTCAATGCCCGAAACTACTCCTAATCGTAACACAAAAAAATATCCCAAATCCAATATCTAAACCTACATTTAACCCTAACTCTAATCCTAACTCTAGCATTAACCCTAGCTCTAAGGCTTTACCTTTACCTATGAAAAACCCTAAAGGTAACCCTAAACCTATCTCTAATCCTCAGGCTAACAAAAAACACTAACCCTATTAATAGTCCAAACCCTAGCTTTCATTCTAGCTCTAACTCTGTCCCAAACTCTAATGCTAAACCTGACCCTTATTCTGACACTAACACTAACCCTATGTCTAAAACTGACCTAAACCTAGATCAAACACTTACACTAGCCCTAGACGTAAACCAAATTTTAAATCTAGCCTTAACTTTACCCCTAGACTTAAACATAAACCTAGTCCTAGCCCTAGCAATAATGCTTAACCTAACTCAAACAGTAACCCGAACCCTAGACCTAAACCTTATCCTAATTCTGGCTGTAAATTTAACACTAACTCTAACCCAAACACTGACCCTACCTTTAGAATATACCTATTTCTTAATCTGACCCTACCAAAAAATCTAAACCTAACACTACACCTAGCCATAACCCTAACACTACAACTAGCCCTCAACATAACCCTAGCTCTTACATTACCCATACCCCTAACCCTAGGCCTAAACCTGACACATAACCTAGAGTTAATCTTAGGCCTAAATCAAGCCTTAAGCATAACCCTAAACCTAACCCTAGCCCTAACCCTAACGTAACCAACGCCTTAGACCGAATCCTAGCTCAAAGCCTAAACATTACTCTAAACACAAACCTACACTGATCCCTCAATCTAACCCTAAACCTATCCCTAATTATAACCTTAAGCCTAGCCCTATACCTAGCTGTAAACCTAGCCATTACTCTAAACTAAGCCTAACCTTATTGATGATCCTAGGCATAATGCTATACATAAACCTAACTGGAAAACTAAACCTAAAACTAAGCTTAAACCTCACACTTGCCATATTCCTAACCCTAGCTCAAACCCTAACCCTTAGTATAAATCTAAACATAACAATAGCCCTAACTCTAAGCCTAAACCTCAATCTAATGTTAAACATATCCCTAAATCTACATCTAATTGTATACATTACACTGACACTAACCCTATCCCTAAAGACATCCCTAGCCCTAATCCTAGCCCTAATTTAAACTGATCCCTAATCCTAACTCTAACCCTAGCCCTAGGACTATCTCTAACTCTAACACTAGCCCTATCCCTACTTATAACCCTATCCATTAGCATAATCCTAAATCCTAGCCCTAACCCTAGCCCTAAACTTAGCCATAATCATTGTCAAATCCTTATTCCTAGTCCTAACCCTGGATCTAACCCTAACTCTAAATGTAACCCTAAGCTTAAGCCTAAGCCCAACATTAACACTCGCCCTAGCCCTAATGCTAATCATAAATCTAGTCCTAACACTAACCCTTGAAGTAAAAACAAAAAACAAAAAACAAAAAACAAAAAACAAAACAACAAAAAAAAAAAAAAACAGAGCAATAGCCCTAACCCTAAACCTTAACATAAACCAAACCTTAACACTAAACCTAGACCTAATGCTAGCCCTAATTCGATTCCTAATCTTAATCTTAATACTATCCCTAACTCTGATTTATATCCTAACACTCACCCTAGCTCTAAACACCACCCTAAACTTAAACTGAACCCTTACAGTAACCCTAGCCTTAACTCGAGTCCTAACCCTAACCCTAAAACTAAACCTGACACTATTAACCTAACACTAACACTAGCTTTAAATTTAACCCTAACCTTAAACCTAATACTAATGCTAGATGATTAACCCCTAACCATAACCCTAAAACTAACCCTCAAATCCATAGTTCTTACATTAACCATTGCTCTAACACTACCCATAACCCTAACAGAAAAAATAGCCCTAATCTGAGCCCTAAACCTTGTTTTAACACTAATTGTAGCCCTAACCCTATCCCTTACCCTATGTCAAACCCTAAACCTAATGCTAATTCTAATCCGAATCCCAATTCTATTCCTTCACCTAACCCAAACCCTAACCCTATAAGTAGCCCTAAACCTAGTCCTCCTTCTAGCTTTAACCATAACCCAAACCCTAACCCTAACCCTGACCCGTATTCTGACCCTAACACTAATCATTGGTCTAAACCTGAATCTAACCGTAAACCTAACCCTAACACTAGTCCTAGACTGAAACCTAATTTTTATCTATCTATAACTCTAGCTCTTGACTTAAAGAGAAACTTAGTCCTAGTCCTAATAATAACCCTTAGCCTAAAGCAAATACTAAACATTTCCCTAGCCTTAACCCAAGTCCTAATTCTGGCTTTCACATTAACCATAATTCTAAACAGAACACTGACCCTTACACTAACCCTAGCTCTAAACATCACCTTAACCCTAAACTTAACCCTAAAACTATACTTAGCTCTAATGAACCTTAAAACTATCCCTAAACATAACAAAGTTCTTACATTTGCCATATCCCTAACCTATTGCAAAACCTAATCCTAAACAAAGCCCTACCCTAGATTTAACCCTAAAGCTAACAATAACCCTAATCTTATTCCTAACCCTAAACCTAGGCTTAACCCTAGGCCTAATCCTATGCATAACACTAGCCCTACATGTAACCCTCTCCATTACCCTAATGATAACCCTAATGCTTCTGCTAACCGTAGGCTAAACCTATTTTATACCCTAAACCTATCCATTACTCTACACCTAACCTGAACTCTAAACCTAAAACCATCCTTAACCTATCACTAACTGTAATGATAACTTGAGCTTTAAACCTAAACCTTAATCTAATAAAAACCCTAACACTTACCCTGAACCTGATAATACCCATATCTCTAAACCTGACTCTAACAAGAAACCTGACCCTTAAAATAGACTTAGCTATAAACCTAACACTAAAACTCTCCTGAACTGTAACCCTAGATCTGACATTACTTGTAGCACTAATACTAGTCCTAATCCTAACATAAACAGCCCACATTCTAGCCATAAACCTTACCTTAATCATAAAGCCATCCCTAACAATAACCCTAAATCTAATCCTCACCCTAGTCCTAAAAGTAGCTATAATCCCATCCCTTACCCAAACCCTAACACTAACCCTAGCCCTAAATCTAGACCTAATCCTACCACTAACCCTAGTCCTAATCCCAGCCCTAATTTAGCCCTATCCCTAACCCAACCCTGACCTTAGCCCTAAGTCTAACTCAAACTCTCACCCTAGCCTTATTCCTAGGTCTAACATTATTCCTTTCCATCACACTATACATAGCCGTAAACTTAGCCCTAATCCTAGCCCTATCCTTACTCCTAGCTCAAAGCCTAGATCTAAACCTATCTCTAAATCTAACCCTAAACCTAAGCCTAAACCTCACACTAACACTAGCCCTAATCCTAAAACTAGCCCTAACTCTACCCCTAGCCCTAAAACAAAATGAATCATATCCCTAACCTTACACCTAGCCCTAATCCTAGTCCTAACCCTTATCTGAAAACTAATCTGGGCTCTGACTCTGAACCTAATATTATACCTAGCTATAAACATCACCGTGACTGTAAATTTAACCCTAATACTAGATATAATCCTATCACTGACTCTATAACTAGCACTAATCATAACACTACTTTGTACATTAGCCGTAGCTTAAACCTAGCCCTAATGTAACCAAATATCTAGCCTTAATCCGAATTCTAAACCTAGATTTTAATATTTATTTTTTAGTTATTGGTGGACATAACATCTTTATTTTATTGGTATGTGTTGCTGAGGAACGAACCCAGCGCACTGCACATGCCAGGCGAGCACACTACTTCTTAAGCCACATCCCCAGCTTCTAAACCTAGCTTTAACCCTAAATATAAATATAACCCTAACCCCCCCCCCAAAGCCCTAATCCTATACATAACGCTATCTCTAATCTTAGGTCTAACCCTATCTATTACCTTAATGATAACCAATTATACTAACCTTAGGCCTAATCCTAATCCTATCAATTACACTAAATAACACCTAAACAATAACCCTAACACAAACAAAAGCCCTAATCCTAAACATAACCTTACCCCTAATCTTAGGTCTAACCCTATCCATTACTCTAATGAAAACCCTTATGCTAACACTAGGCCTAACCCTAAACCTATCCATTATACTAGACCACAACTAAACCCTAAACCTAACTTTTCCATTACCTTAACCCTAAACCCTAATGATAATTCAACCCCTAACCTAAGCCAAACCCTCACTTTGATCCTGACCCTAATAATAACCCTAGATCTAAAACTAACCCTTATTATAAACCTAACCCCTACACTGGAACAAGCCATAAACCCAACACTTAATCTATACCTAACTGTAACCCTAGTCCTAACATTAGCCCTAGCACTAATACTAGCAATAACCTTAACACAAATATTAGCCCTCACCTAGCCTTAAACCTTGCTTTAATCATAACCCTAAACTTAACCCTAGGCCTAACCATAATACTAACCATTGCCCTAGCCCTCAGCCTAGCTATAACCCAATACTTTACCCTAAACGTAATTCTAACTCTAATTCTAACCCAAGGCCTAAACCTAACACTAACACTAGCCCTAATTTAGCCCTATACCTAACCCTAACCCTAACCCTAACACTAGCCCTAAGACTAACTCTATCTCTCATACTAGCCTTATCACCAGTTCTAAACCTATCCCTTACCATAATCCTAAACCTAACCCAAACCTTAGTCTTAAACCTTTCCCTATCCTTAGCCCTAGCCCTAACCATAGATCAAAACCTAACTCTAAATCTAACCCTTACCTGAAGTCTAAGCCTAACTATTATAAATACATTTATATTTAGACTCTGTCTACAGATGTTGGCTATTACTTAGAATATAGTCATTAATTTCATAAAAGGCAAACCATTTCTGGTTGTGTATAGAGAACTGATGGTCAGGAGTAGGGTGCTATGTTAAGCAGAAAAGGAATGAGGATATGTGGTTAATGTAATTAATCTTAGCTTCTTTGAGGGGGGACTCTAATGAATAGACAGGGGAAATTTACGGAAGAAGTATAAATTCAAACTCCTTATCTGTATTCATAAAATTACCCTATGTATAAATAGGAAAAGTTAGGAGGCTGAAAGTGGGATAGAGGGAAAAAGAAAAATAAAGAATAAATAACAAGGAAAAAAAGAAAGAGAGGGAGAAAGAAAATAAGAGCAAATAAAGAGGTGGTGAGGTGGGGCCTATGTAATTCCTCTATATTATACAATTCTAGTGATTCAGTTCTTAAAGTCCAATTTCATGGAAAGTTCTTGTTTTCAGATATGTTGAGGTTTTCAGGACCAGAGTGGGAAAGGTAGAGGAGAATGGATGAGAAGAGCAAGAAAAATAAGAAAGAAAAAAAAGGCTCTCAGAACTCTGTTTTTTTTTTTTTTTTTTTTTTTTTTTTTTTTTTTTGCAATAGGTGGAGTTGTAGATTCCTAGCTTGAGTATTTGTGCTCAGGGTGGTGGAGATAGCCAGGGTGAGAGGGCTTGAGATTGTACCTGGAGCCTTCCTTCTCTTAGTCTCTGAATTGTAAACCAGGTGCTGGTACAATTGCTATTCTGCATTGATAGCTACACCCCCCAAAAGCTTGTGAAAAGAAAATCTTGAGTTATCACAGCTGGAAGTAGGGGAGTTGGAAACCTGGTACCTGATAAAGCTGTAGAACCAAGCTGGTAGCCCACGCACTGATAGATGGCGAGTAAGGTTTTTGCAAGATGGATTCCATCTATTACCCATGTATGGTGTTTGGTGAGGTAGGTGGTTCTGGAGTGACCTTATGCTGTGTCCATAGCTCAGTCTGGTGACATGCAAGAAAAGCCTCTTTGTTCTATGATGCCTTCCGTCTGTTCAGAGAGCTCCTGTGCGGCTGTGACTGCTGTCTGCGCCAAGAGAAACTGCAGAGCCTAGCCTTCCATCGGAAACGAGAGCACTCATGCGGCCCTAGTTTTCTTCAAATTTCTATGATACTGAGCAGGATTCATCTTTTACTTAGCCATAGTAATGCTCCACAGGTTTGGGCCTTGTCAGTTCAATGGTTCGCTGTCAGGAACAGTTTGTATTTTAATGTTTCCCTTCATTATAACTTCTTGATGTGAATGAAAATTGAGCTAGAAATCAAACAGGTTTGGCAGGAGGTGGTTGAAACTTCATACAATCAGTTCTCAGTGGGCACTCTCTGGGTTCTTTCTTTTGAAGGTAGACCAAAAATGAAGCATGCAAAAGAAACTGTATCTGAGAGCTCTTAAGGAAAAAACAGAGAAACATGTATGTACTGAAATAAGTACAACAATTTGTGCAGATTTCTTTGATACTACACAGTATTTATCTTTTAGCTTGCTCCACTAGGTTCCCCAATTTTGGCACTACTAAGAACAATAGTTCTCTAATCAGGTAAGTGTTTGTGTTATGGTTAGGGTTAGATCTAGCTTTAGAGCTAGTGTTAGGGTTAGAGTTTGTTTGTTCAAATTTCTTTGATACTGGGAAGATTTATCTTTTACCTAGCCTTACTTTGTGCCCCAGTTTTAGGCATTCTCATTTCAATGGTTTGCTGTTGGGAATCATTTGTTTTTAATGTCTTACTTCTTTTGACCTATATGGGTAAATGAGAATGCAGCTGGAAATCAGAGGGTTTGTTCTAGCTGGTCAAAACTTCACATACTCAATCAGTTGTCCGTGGGACTCTCTGGTTTCTTCCTTGTAAAAGTAGCAATAAGCTGAAGCATGCAAAACCAGTATATCCAAGAGCACTTTAGGAGAAAACAGGGCAATATGCATGCACTGAAATACCTCCCCCAATTATTTGGTCAGAATTCTTTGATACTGTGCAGGATTCATATGTAATCTTGCCTCACTAGTCTCTCCAAAATTGAAACTTTTATGATCAAAGGTTCTCTTAACAGGTTAGGCTTACGGTTATGGTTAGAGTTAGGGTTAGAACTAGTGTTAGGGTAAGAGTTTTTTTCAACATTTTGGATACTGGGCACAATTCATCTTTTTCCAATTCTTAGTATGCTCCCCATTTTGGGGACTCCTAGTAAATAAGGGATTGCTCTCAGAGCAGTTTTAATTTTCATCTTTCACTTCACTTTCCTATATAGGGGTGAAATGGAAATGGAGCTGGAACTAACTGGGTTTGTGCTAGGTGCTTGAAACTTCACACACTCAATCAGTATTCAGTGCACATTCTCTCATTTGTTTCCTGTGGTAGCAGCCCAAACTGAATTAGAAAGAAACAACTTTATCTGTGAGCACTTTGGGAAAAAGTTTCAAATTTTTTGCATGGATTACTTTGGTATTGTACAGGATTCATCCTTTTCCTAGTCTTAGTAGGATCCCCAAGTTTGGGTTTTCAAGGTTTGCCAGTTCACTGTTGGGAACAGTTTGAATTTTTAGGTTTCACTTTACTATGGTCTATAAATGTGAATGAAAATGTAGCTGGAAATCAAACAGAGTTAGTAGTAGTTGCTTGAAACTTCACACACTCAATCAGCTCTGAGGGCACTCTCTGGTTGTTCTTTGTGAAAGTACCTTAAGCTAACACATGAAAAATAATTGATCCATGAGAACTTTAAGAAAAAAAAACAGGGAAATATGAGTGTACTGAAATACCTCCCCCAATTTTTCATTATATTTCTTTGATACTGCACAAGTTTCATCTGTTAAATTGTGTTGCTAGGCTCCCCAAGTTTGGGACTTCTATGATCATAGGTACTCTAAACAGGTTAGTATTAGGTTAGAGTTGGGTTAGATCTAGAGTTAGAGGTAGAGTGAATTTTGTTAAAATTCATTTGATACTTGACATAATTAGTCTTTTACCTAGCCTTACTATTTTCCCCAGTTTTGGGCCTTATCCCTTCAATGGTTTGCTGTCAGGAACAGTTTGTATTTTAAGGTTTCCTACATTTTGACCTACACAGGTAAATGGAAATGGAACTTGAAATCAAACAGAGTTGGTGCTCACTGCTTAAATCTGCACACACTCAATCAGTTCTATGTGGGCATTCTGGTTTCTACCTTGTGAAATTTTCCCAGAGCGGAAGCATGTAAAAAGATCTTTATCCAAAACAACTGTTTGATACAACAGGAAAATATACATGTATTTAACTACCTCCCCAAATTATTTGGTAAGATTTCTTTGATACTGTACAAGATTCATCTGTTAGCTTTTCCCACTAGGCTCCCTTAATTTGGAACTTCTGTGATAAAATTTTCTCAAAACAAATTAGGGTTTGTTTTATGGTTATGTTAAGGGCTAGGTTTAAACCTAGTGTTAGGGTTAGAGTCAGTTTTTTTATGTATCTTTGATACTGGGCAGGATTCATCTTTTACCAAGCCTCATGATGTTCTTTGGTTTGGGCCTTCTCTGTTCAATGGTTCGCTGTCAGGAACAGTTTTTATTTTAAGGTTTCACTTTATTTTGAACTATTTTGTTGAAGAGAAATGGAGCACAAAATCAAACAGGGTTGGTGCTAGCTGGTTGAAACTGCACACACTCAATCAGTTCTCTGTGAGTACTCTCTCTCTTTTTTTTTTTTTTCCTTTTGAATGTTGCCCTCAGCTGAAACATGCAAAGCAACTTTATACCAGAGCACTTATGGAGAATCAAGGAAATATGAATGTACTGAAACACTTCTGCCAATTATTTGCTCAGATTTCTTTGATACTGTGCAGGATTAATCTGTTAGCTTTCCCCACTAGGATCCCTTATTTTTGGACTTCTATGATCAAAGGTTCTCTAAACAGGCTAGGATGAGCTGTAAGGTTAGGATTAAGGATAGATCTAGTGTTAGGTTTACAGTAGTTTTGTTCAAATTTCTTCGATCTAGGCAGAATTTATCTTTTATCTAGCCTTACTATGTTCCCCAGATTTGGCCCTTCTAGGTTCACTGGTTTTCTCTCAGTATTTCAGTTTTTATTTTGAGGTTTCACTTCATTTAGACCTATATGGATAAATGGAAATGGAGCTGGAAATAAAACAGAGTTTTTGCTAGCTGCTTGAAACTTCACACTCTCTATCAGTTCTCTGTGATGACACTCTGCTTTTATCTTTGTTAAACTATCCCAAGATGAAGCATGCAAAGACAACACTATGCAAGAGCATATTAGGAGACAAGAGAACAATATGTATGTACTGTCAACCTCCCCAAATTATTTGGTCAGAGTTTTTTGATACTGGGTAGGATTCATTTGTTACCTTGCCCCACTAGGCTCCTCAACTTTGAGAATTCTATGATCAAAGGTTCTCTAAAATGTTAGGTTAGAGTTAAGCCTAGTGTTAGGGTTAGAGTTTTTCTTTTTCAAATATTTTTTGATAATGTGCAGGATACTTTTTTACCTAGCCTTACTATGTTCCCCAGGCTTATGCCTTCTCAGTTCACTACATTGCTGACAGGAAAAATTGTATTTTATGGATTTACTTCCTTTTGACCTACATGGGTAAATGGGTATGGAGCTGGGAATCAAACAAATTTTGTGTTAACTACTTGAAACTTCACACACTCAATCAGTTCTCTGTGGGCACTCTCTGGATTGTTCCTTGTGAAATTAGTAATAAGCTGAAGTATGCAATACAAATTTATCTGAGAACAATTTAGGAGAAAATAGGGAAATATGCATGTACTGAAATAGCTCCTCCAATTATTTTGACAGATTTTTTTTAAATGGCCCATCATTCATCTGTAACCCTGCCCCAATAGACTCCCCAATTTTGAAACTTCTATGATCAAAGGTTCTCTAAACAGATTAGGTTTAGGGTTAGACTTAGTGTTAGGACAAGGTTTAGACCTGGTGTTAGAGTTAGAGTTAGTTTTTAAAAAAAAATTCTAAGACTAGGCAGGATTCACATTTCCTATTTTTACTATACACCAAATGTTTGGGCCTCTTACATAATATGGTTTTCTCTCAGGAACAGTTTCAATTTTCATGTTTCTCTTCTTTTTGCTCTATACGGGTGAATGGGAATGAAGTTGGATATGAAACTGGATTTGTGTTAGCTGCTTGAAACTTCACACACTCAATCAGTTCTCAGTGAGCATTCTCTGGTTTGTTTCCTATGAAGTATCCCCAAGCTGAAGTAGAAAGAAACAACTTTATCTCTGAGTGCTTTAGGAGCAAACAAAACACACATGTATGGAAAGAGTTTCAAATTTTTTTGGTAAGATTACTTTGATACTATACAGGATTCATCTTTGACCAAGCTTAGTAGTCTCCCCAAGTTTGGGCATTCAAGGTTCAATGGTTCAGTGTCAAGAACAGTTTGAATTTTGTTTTCACTACATTATGGCCTATAGGTGTGAAGGAAATTGGAGCTGGAAATCAAACAGGGTTGGTACCACCATCTAGCTGGGCACAATTCAGGAGCCACTTGTCAAAGGAAATGAACTTTATTTTTATAATACACACACTGCAAAGCAGACAACTAAGGAATCCCCAATTGAGCAAATCCCTAATAACCATCTCATTATTAATGGCTCTTAAATCTTGCAATAATCTCCATTTACCAGATTTCTTTTGATGACAAAAATGGGGTATTATGGGAAAATACAGAAGGTTGTATATGTCCTTCCACTAATTATTGTTTGACCAGGTCAGGGGCTGCTTGTATCTTTTCTTTAGTCAAGGGCCACAGAAAATCATACTGGTCTTTCTGATTTACAAGTAATTTTTATTGTCTCAGTTACCCCTTCTGAAAATCCAACCTATGTCTGTTCGTTCCTTGATCTATTTGTATTGGTTCTGTTATAACTTTTTCTTGTGCTTCTAATCTTTTTTCTTTCCTAAAACCTTGTCTAGCCCTAATAGTGGGTGAATTTTAATTGATGTTATTTGCTAATATAAAACCTAATTTATCTAGGACATCTCATCCCTATAAATTTATGGGAAGATGATCCAATACATATGGCTGTATAGTCCTTCACATCCTTCAGGATCCATTCAATCTAATACTATTGCACTTGTATGGGGATTAGTCACGAATTCTAGGAGTCGAAGCATTTGAGTGGCTTATTGCAATGGCCAATGTTTTTGCCATTCTTGACGAGAGATGATGCTAAGGTCTGCACCTGTATCCAGTATGCCATTAAATTCATGTCCTTGAATATTTAGTTTTAGCATGGGGCAAGAATCTAAATTTAAACAAAGGATAGCCCAATCTACACCTGTGAAGCCTAATCCCCTGGAACCTCTTTCTACAGTACAACTGAAAAATCTATCATGTAGGCTGGGTATTATTAGTAACTGTGCTAGTCTATCTCCTGGTGAAATTACTGATATACCCTTTGAAGAACTGGCTATAATTTTTATTTCACCTTCATAATTGGGATCAATTACCACAGGACCTATCATAAGTCCTTCTAGAGTAGAAGAACTGCATCCCAATAATAAGCCTACTGTTCCTTTGGGAAGAGGTCCTTTTGCCCCTGTGGGAATGATTTGAACTCCCATCTCTGCAGTTAGTACTGTTCTGGTGGAGGCACAAATGTCCAATCCTGTGCTTCCTCTGGTGTGTCTAGTGAGAGATTTAATGGACAATGTGCTTTGGGTACTACACTGATGGGGTTGCTGTGTTCCTACAATACCCCATATATTTGTGGTTTTGGGCCCTGGACCGTTAAGCCCCCCTGTCCATTTTTTGGCAATGGAGCCCGATGCCTTTCTCCATGATATCATGGATAAACACCTGGTCCTTGTTTGATTTTTGATAATGGAGTACCATCTATGGTGGTTTGGGAAGAGCATTCATTAGCCCAATGTCTCCCTCTACAGCATCGTGGGCAAATACCTGGTATTGTACTCCTTTGATACCTAGTCTTGTTAATCCCTCCTCCTATGGGGCAATCCCTTTTAAAATGTCCTGTTTGTTCACAATTGTCACATGTTTTTGGCCTGGCTCTAAAACCTGTTGTACTGCAGCTGCCACGACTTGCCCTTGTTCATTAATATCTCTACATAATTTAATATATGTGTTTAAATCTTCATGTTTCCATGGTCTAATGACCTCTCTGCACCAATGATTCACTTGCTTATAAGCCAGTTGTTTTATTAATGACATTACTTGTTCTGTATTCCCAAAAACTCTGGTAGCTGTTTGAATAAGCCTATCTATAAATTCAGCATAAAGTTCATTAGGTCCTTGTATTACCTTAGATAATTGACCTTGTAAACCTCCATTTCCTTGTAAAGTCTTCCATGCCCTAACTGCATCTACAGCAATTTGTAAGTATATACCAGGATCATATGCAATTTGTTGCTGTTGATCCTCATAAGGTCCCTTTCCTAACAACATATCTAGATTTCTTTGAGGATTACCAGCTGCTACACTTTGCTTAGCCATCTCCTTGCAAAATTCCTCATTGGCAACCTTCCATAACAGGTATTGTCCTCCATTTAGCACAGCTTTACACATATTAGCCCAATCTGCTGGTGTCATGTTCAAGTTGGTAATGGATTCGAACATACTTACAGTGAAGGGTGCTTGAGGACCATAAGTTGTTAGAGCCTCTTTTAGCTGTTTCACTGTTTTGAAATCTAAAGCATGGTGAATTTGCTGCCCTCCTGCCTGCTGAAATACAGGGCATGTTAATATTTGAGATCTTGTCTCAGGATCCCATCTATCAACTGAGAGGATTGGGGGCCTCCCAGCATATGGAGGTGGCACTGTTGGTTGGACACTTACGTCCTCTGGTGATAGAAAGGTCTTAGTAGCAGTCTCCTGTTGTAACATTTCCCCTGATGGCTTTTCCTGCTCTAAACTTTCTTCCTCTCTCTGACTAGCTCAAGAGACCTTCTCTTTTACTGGAATCTTTTCCTCTGTCTGACTAACTTGAGAGATCCTCTCTTTTACTTGAATCAATATGTCTTCTCCTTCCTCTACCATTGTCTGAACTGAAGGATTTGGACTAAGCAAACAAAATACGAATGTCCACAATGGCAATGTGTTAACTGGCAGAGTTCCTGGGCTTTTTGTTTCCATTCTTTTTAAATCTTGACCATGATGTTTCCATTGTGATATAATTAACAACTCCTCCTTAAAAAGCCATGGGCTACATTTTTGTATTGTATCAATGTATGCCCTGACTGCTCTTTATTTTACTGAGATGCCTCCTTCCTCTAACAATTTACTTAACTCTATTTTGGTTTGTTTTTTACCAATTTCTGATCCCATATTTCTACTATAGTTCAATCCAAAAAGATGACACCAAACAAAACTGAGACAGAATGAAACAAAAATGGAAAAACACAAAATTATTATATCAGCCTTTCTATCATCCTGAAATGTCCATCCGTCCTTTTTCCCTATCTCTTTCTCAGATGCACATAGTTTTTCCTCAGATGTGAGCAGCTTTTCTTCGGTCTCACTCATCTCCAGGGACAGGCAACTTAAAACAAAAGTGAAAAAAAATGAAAGAGGAATCTTAGAATGGCTACCCATCCTCTCGCCCTGCCCTCAGGGGCAAGCAGTTTACCTTATCACTTACCCTCATTCATTTCCCATGCGGGCCACCAAATACCTCTGTCTGGCTGGGCACAATTGAGGATCCACTTGTCAAAGGAAATGAAATTTATTTTTATAATACACACACCACACCACACAGCTCTTTGGGAAAACTCTCAGAGCCCAACTGCCACCACCACAAGCCTCTCAACCTCCCCCACTCCTCCTGCTCTTGAGGATGATTGGCTGGGTCATGTGGGCAGAGCTAAAAAAAGTCCCCCAATGAGCAGCTCCGTGGTCTAAAAAGCATGGAAACAGCCCAATGAGCATAATCACAGAGGAGCCAATCAGTTGGCAGCTAGAAGTTTGCTGGGGCCGCTGTGAGCTAATCATCAGCTGGCAGCTGGAAGTTTGCTGGCAGCTGGAAGTTTGCTGTGGCCCCTTCAGCTGTGGCTCTCAACAGGTTGTTCCTAGCTCCATAAAACTTTACACACTCAGTCACTTCGCTGTGGGCATGCTCTGGTTTGTTCCTTGTGAAAGCACCTTTAGCTGAAGCATGAAAAAACAATTTATCCAATAGCACTTTAGGAGAAAACAGGGGAAATAGGCATGTACTGAAACACCTTCCCCAATTATTCATCAGAATTATTTGATACTTGGCAGGCTTCATCTTTTACCTTTCCATACTAGGCACCCCAAGTTTTTGACTTTTATGGTCAAGCTCTACAAAAAGGAAAGGTTTAGTTTTAGAATTAGGTTTAGGGCTAAGGTAAGAACTAATGTTTGGGTTAGAGTTAGTTTTGTTCAAATTTCTTTGATACTCATCGGAATTCATCTTTTACCTATCATTACCATGTTTCCCAGTTTGGGTTTTCTCATTTCAAGGTTCACTGTCAGGAACAGTTTGTGTTTTAAGGTTTCACTTATCTTGATCTCTATGGGTTAGGTTTAAGGTTAGAGCTATTGCTCATTTTTTTTTTTTGGGGGGGGGGCTGGGTGGCTAGGGCTAGTGTTAAGGCTAGATTTTGAACTAGTGTTAGGTTTAGGGTAGTGTTAGGGTGAGGTTTATTCTTACAGTTAGGGTTATATTTAGAGTTAGGGTTAGATCCAGGGTTAGGATTAGGGCTAGGGTTAGTGTTATGGTAAGTGATAGGTTTAGAACTAGGGAAACGTCTAAGACAATAGTTAGATTTAGATTTAGGACTAGGGATAGGGTTAGGGTTAAAGCTAAATAATGGCTAGCATTAGGGCTAGAGTTTGTGTTAGGTTATGCCTAGGGGTAAGGCTAGTTTTAGGATTAGAATTGGTATTAGTATTAAGTTTAGGGGAATGGGTGGGTTAATAGATAGCTTTAGGGCTAGGGTGAGGGTTGGAATTAGGATTAGGGCTAGGGTTAGTGTTTAGGTTAGTATTAAGCTAGGGTTAGGGCTAGGGTTTCTGTTAGGTTCAGGGTAGAAATAGGGCCAGGGCTAAAGTCAAGTTTATGGTTATGATTAAGGATAATTTTAGGGTTAGGTTATGGCTAGGTCTAGTGTCAGAGCTATGTTTAGAGTAAGGGTCAGATTTGAGTTAGGGTATTATTAGGGCCATGGTCAGAGTTAGCATTTGGTTTAGGTCAAAGTTTAGGGATATGGCTTAAATTAGTGTTAGGTTTATTCTTAGGATTAGTGTAATGGATAGGGTTAGGTTTAGGTTTCAGTTAAGGTTTAGGGTAATGGATGGGTTAGGCTTAGCAATAGGGTTAAGGTTAGCATTAGGTTAGGATTATATTTACTAAGATGGATAGATTTAGAGCTAGGGTTAGGGATAGGATATGGTTTGGATTAAGTCTAAAATCAGAGTTAGGTTTAGAAATAGGACTAGGTTTGGTTTACATTGTTAGTTTTAGGGCTATTGTTATGATTAGGTTAGGGTAAAAGTTAGTGTTAGAGCTAGGGTAATGGCTAGGGTGAGGTTTCAGTTTACATTTAGGTCTAGGGATATGTTTATGGTTAAGGTTTTGTTTAGGTTTCAGGTTATGGCTAGAGGTTTCATTACAATTAGGGTTAGGTTTAGTGTAATGGATAATATTCGATTTAGGTTTAGAGTTAGGGTTAGGGTATGGATTTTGGCTAGTCTTTGGATTAGGTTTAGTGTAAGGCTTAATGTTTCAGCTAGTGTTATGACTACGGTGGGGTTTATTTTTATGATTAGGTCTTGGGATATATTTATGTTTAGGGTTAAGTTTAATGTAAGGGATAGGGTTACAATTAGGTTTAGGGTTAGGGTTAGGGTAATTGACATGGTTAGAACTATAGTTTGAGCTAGAATTAAGGATAGTATAAAAGCTAGGGTTAGGGTTATGATTTTGGATAGGGCTAGGGTAATGTTTAGAGTAAGGGTTTGGGTTTAAGCTAGGGTTAGGTCTAAGGCAAGTGTTAGTTTTAGGGTTAGTATTAAGTCTAGGGTTGGGGTAAAATTATTCTTAGGTCTAAGTTTAGAACTAGGATTATGGCTAGGTTTTTTGTTAGGTTTAGGGCTTGGGTTAGGACTATGGTTAAGTTTAGGGCTACTGTTAGGGTTAAGATTAGGGTTAAAATAGGATTAGGACTAGGGTTATGTTAAGGGGTAGTATTAGGATTAGAGTTATGGCTAGGTCTAGTGTTAGGACTAGGTTTTGGGTTAGGGTCAGGTTTAGAGATAGGTTAATGTTAGGGTCAGGATCAGTGTTCCGGATAGGATTAGAGTTAGGGTTAGAGCCAGAATTAGGACTAGTGTTAGGTCTCGGGGTAGGGTAAGTTTTTAGTTTAGGTTAAGGTTTACTTTTAGGGCTAGATCTAGGATTTTTTTAGGTCTAGGCCTAGAATTATAGCTATATTTAGGATTAGTTTTTGGTCTAGGTCTAATGTTAGGGTTAAGTATATAAATATATATATATATGTTTGTATATGTATATATACATATATAGGCTTACTGTTAGGGCTAGTGTTAGTTTTGGTTTATGGTTAGGGTCAGGTTTAGACCTAGGGATACTGTTAGGATCATAATAAGAGTCAGGGTTAGGGTTATAACTAGAATGAGGGCTAGGGTTAGGACTAGTAATACTGTTTGTTTTTAAGTTAGGCTAAGGATTAGAGTTAGGACTAGGGTTAGCATTTGGTTTAGAGTTTGGATTAGGGTAAGGGATAGGGTTAGAGCTAGGGTTAGGGCTCAGGTAAGGGTTAGGGTTAGGGATAGTGTTCGGGTTAAGATTAGTATTTAAGCTATGGTTAGGACTAGAATTAGGGGTAGGATTTGTGTTAGGGTTTGGGGTAGGGTTATGACAAGAATGAATGTATGAACTAGGGTTACAATTAGGGCTAGTTTTAGAATTAGGGTTAATGCTGTGTCTGTTGTTAGGATTAATTTATGGTTAAGGTGATGTTTAGAGCTAGGATTACTGTTAGAATTAGTGTCAAATTCAGGGTTATTTTTAGAGTTAGGGTTAGGGATAGGTGTAAATTTATGGTTTGGTTTAGGTTAAGGGTTGGAGTTAGGGATATGGCTTGGTTTTGTTTTAAGACTAAGGCTATGGGTAAGTCAAGTTTTAGGATTAGCACTGTAGTTAGGCCTAGTGTTAGGGTTTGGTTTAGGATTGTGGTTATGTTTAGATTTAGAGTTAGGTTTAAATTTAGAGTTAGGTTTAGATTCAGGTTTGGGCTACGTCTAAGGATAGAACTAGGGCTAGGGCTAGGGCAAGAGTTAGATTTAGTTTTAAGGCCAGGTTTATGGTTAGGATAGGATTAATTAGGATTAGTGCTAGGCTTATTGTTAGGGTTAGGGCAAGGGTAATGGTTATGTTTATGATAATGGTTAGGTTTAGGGTTATGGTTAGGTTTACAGAAAGGGATGAGTTTATAACTAGGTTTAGGGCTAGGGCGAGAGTTAGAATTAGGGTTCAAACTCTGGTTATTGTTTGGGTTAGAATTAAGGCTAGCTTTAGGGCTTGTGTTAGTTCTAGGGCTAATTTCAGGTCCTGCTTTACAGTTAAAGATAATTTTAGGGTTAGGTTAGATGTAGTGTAAGAGTTAGGTTTAGGGTTGGGGTCAGGTTTAGAGCTAAGGATATTGTATGGGTCAGATTCATGGTTAGTGTTTGGGATAGGTTAAGGTTGAAATTTAGGGCTCAAATTAGAATAGGGATGGGATTAGTGTAATGCTATAGTAGGTTTAGGTTTAAGTTATGTTCAGGGTAATGGATAGTGTTAGGATTAGGGATATGGTAGGGTTTAGGCCTAGAGTTAGCATTAGCATTAGGATTATGGTTAGGGTAATGGATAGGATTAGAGCTAGGGTTACAGCTAAGGTTATGGTTATTATTATTGCTAGGTTTAGGGATACGTTTAGGGTTTTGGTTAAAGCTTGGTTTAGGTTTCAGATTAGGCCAGGTTTTGGGTTAGGTTAGGGCTAGGGTTAGGGTTATGGCTAATTTAAGTTCTAGGGCTACACTTAGGGCTAGTTTTAGGGTTAGGATTAGGGATACATCTATTGTTATGTTTTGGGTTATGTTTAGGGTGATATTTAAAGCTAGGGTTCGTTTTAGCATCAGAATCAGAGATAGGGTTAGTTTTAGGGTTCTGCTTAAAACTAGAATTATGGCTAGTGTTAGGGCTAGGTGTAGGGTTAGGGTTTGGTTTATGTTTAGGGTTAGGGTTAGGGCTATGGCTCAGTTTTGTATTAGGTCTAGGGCTAGAGTTAGGGCTAGTTTTATGAGTAGTGTTAGGGTTAGTTTTAGGGTTAGTTTAGGTTTAGGCTTAGGCTTTGCATTAGGGTTAGATTTAGAGTTAAGGTTAGATCTAGGGTTAGGGCTATGACTAAAAAATGGCTAGGGTTAAGCCTAGGGTTAGGGATGGGTTTAGAGTTCCAGTAAGGGATAGGTTTAGAACTAGTTTTAGAGCTAAGGAGATAGTTAGACTTAGATTTAGGGCTAATGTTAGGGTTAGGTTTAGGACTAGTGCTAAGTTAAGTCTAAGATTAGGGATAGGGTTGGTTTTAAGTTAGGCCTAGTTTTAAGGTTAGGGTTATGATTAAGGCTATGTTTTGTGCTAATATGAGCTAGGGTTTGTGTTTGGGTTAGGGCTAGGATTATATCTAGGGCTAATGTCAGGTCTAGGTTTATGGTTATGGATAATTTTAGTGTTAAGTTTTGGCTAGTTCTAATGTAAGTATTAGGTTTTGAGTAAGGGTTAGGTTAGAGCTAAGGAAATTATTAGAATAAGGGTCATGGTTAGGGTTTCTTTTAGGTTTGGGTTTAGGGTTAGGTATCAATTTAGCATTAGGGTTATGGTTAGGATAATGATAGAGTTAGATTTAGGGTTCAGGTTAAGTTTAGGGTAATTTATACGGTTGGGTTTAGTGATTTTTTTTGGATTAGGCCTAGGGTTACCATTAGGGAAAAAGTTATGTTTAGTGTTAGAGTTAAGGTTAGGGCACGGTTTATGGTTAGGATTATGTCTTGAGATAGGTTTAGTCCTAGCAATAGCATTAGGATATGGGTTATGATTAGGGTAATGGATACAGTTAGAGCTAAGTTTATAGCCAGATTTATTGTTAGAATTAGGTCTTGAGTTAGTGTTAAGGTATGGGTTAGAACAAGGTTTAGGTTTAGTGTTATGTTTAGTGTAAGAGTTAGGATCTGAGTTATGATTAGGTTTAGAGCAAGGGTAGGTTCAGGGTTATGTTTAAGGAAAGGATTACGGTAGGTTTAGGATTAGGGTTAGGGTTAGGGGAATAGTTATAATTAAGTTTTGGTTTAAAGTTAGGGTAAATATATGGTTAGATGTAGTTTTAGGGACAGAGCTAGGTTTAAATTTAGGGTTAGGGTTTGGTCTATGGTTATATTTAGGTTTATGGTAAGGGTTAGGGTTTGATGTATGGTTTGGGCTATATCCAGTATTAGTTTAGGGTTAGGTATAGTGTTAGTTTTCAGTTTAGGTTTAGGATTATAGTTAAGGTTAATGTTAAGGTTTAGGGTTAGGTTTAGGGTAATGGGTATGTTTATAGCTAGGTTAGTGCTTGTGTTAAGGGTAGGATTAGGAATAACTTTAGGGTTAGATTCAGGGATAGTTCTAGGTTTATTTTTATAGAAAGGGTTAGATTTTGAGCTAGGGTTAGGACTTAGTTGAGGGTTAGGTTTGACTTAGGGGTAGGTTTAGAGTTAGGGTTATGCTTATGGCTAGGTTAAGGCCTAGGATTATCTCTAGGTTTTGTGTTAGGTTTAGGCCTAGGGTTAAATCTGAGGTTAATGTAAGAGCTAGGATTATGATTAGAACTAGTTTTAGGGTTAGGGTGATGACAAGATCTATGTTAGATTTAGATTTTCAGTTAGGGTAATTTTTAGAAGTAGGTTTACTGTTAAAGGCAGAGTCAGTGTCTGGGTTAGAGTTCAAGTTAGGGTTACAGCCAGAATTAGGAGTAAGTTTAGGTCTAGGGGTAGGGTTAGTGTTTGTGTTAGGATAAGGGTTATTGTTAGTCCAAGGACTAGGTTTTTGTTTAGGTCTAGGTCTAGAGATAAGGCTAGATTTCGGATTAGGTTTAGATCTAAGGTTAGTGTTATGTTTTAGACTAGTGTTAGTGTCAGTTTTAGAACTAGGTTTTGTATTAGGGTCAGGATAAGGGTCAGGGCTAGTGTTTGGGTTAGGAATAGGATTAGAGCAAAAATGAGGGCTAAGGTAGTGACTATTAATAAGGTTAGGATTTTGGTTAGCCTAAGGATTAGGCATAGGTCTAGGGCTACCATTAGGTTTAGGGTCATTCATAGGTTAAGGGATAGCCTTAGAGCTAGGTTTAGGGCTAGAGTTAGGGTTAGGTTTCAATATAGGTTTAGTGATCAAATTAGGGCTAGTTTTTAGGTTAGGTTTAGGGTTAATGATAGGGCAATGGCTAATGTACGAACTAGATTTACAATGAGGGTTTGTTATAGCATTCAGGTTAGGGGTAGGTCTAGTGTTAAGGTTATGTTTAAGGTTAGGATGATATTTAGAGCTAGGGTTAGTGTTAAGATATGAGTCAGGGTCAGGGTTAGTGTTAGGACTCAAATTAATAATAGGTTTACTTTTAGGTTTTAGTTTACTGTTAGGAGGGTGTTTAGAGCTAGGGTGAGTGTTAGTATATGAGTCAGGGTAAGGGTTAGATTTAAGGTTATGGTTAGGATTCAAATTAAGGTGATGATTAGGTCTAGGTGTAGTGTTAGTGTTGGTTTATGTTAAGGTTTATGGTTAGGGCTATTGCTGAGTTTGTTTTACTGCTAGGGTTAGGGTTACTATTAGTTTTACCATTAGCATTAGGGTTAGGGTTAGTTTTAGTGTTTGGCTTAGGCTTAGCTTTAGGGTTAGTTTTCGAGTTATGGTTAGATCTTGGGTTAGAGCAAGGGTTAGGGCTACTGTTAGGGTTATGGTAATGGATAAGCTTAGAACTAAGGATAGGCATAGTGTGAGAGTTAGAGTTAGTCTTAGGCCTAAGTTTAGGGTTGGGTTTATGTATGAGTTAGTGGTATGACCAGTGTTAAAGTTTGCTCTAACTTTAGAGTCAGTTTTAGACCTAGGTTTTTTGTTAGGGTCAGAATAATGGTCAGTGTTAGCGTAAGAGTTTGGGAAAGGATTAGAGCTAGAATGAACTCTAGGGTCAGGACCATTAACAGGGTTCAAATTTTGATTAACCTAAGGATTAGGGAGAGATCTAGGTTTACCATTAGGGTTATGGTTTCAATTATGGTAAGGGAGAGAGTTAGAGTTAAGTTTAGGGCTAGAGTTAAGGTAGGGTTAGGGTTAAAGTTAGGTTTATGGTTTGGATTAGGGCTCATTTTGTTTTAGGGTTAGGACTAGGGTTAGGACAATTGATAATATAAGAACTAGTGTTACAATTAGTGTTAGTTTTAGGGTTAGGTTTAGGGTTATGGGTAGTTTTAGTGTTAGGGTTAATTTTAAACTTAGGGTGATATTTAGATCTAGGATTAGTTTTAGGATATGAGTCAGTGTCAGGGTTAGTTTTAGGATTAGTGTTAGGTTTAGGGCTAATGTTAGGGTTAGGCTTAGGCTTAAGTTCAGGGTTGATTTAGAAATAGATTATGTTCTAAGGTTAGTGCTTGGGCTATGGATAGGGCAAGGGTTAGGACTAAGTTTAGGGCTAGGGTTAGATGTAGGTTAAGGGATAGGTTTAGAATAGTGATAGGGCTAATATGAGAGTTAGATTTATTCTTAGGTCTAGGGTTATGTTTAGGTTTAAAGATAAGGTGAAATTAGGGCTAAGATTAGGGCTAGGGTTAGTATTAGGTTTAGAGCTAGGGTTAGGGTTAGGGTTAGGATTCATCTAGGTTTAGGGCTAGGATAAGGGCTTGGGTTTTTGTTAGGGTTATGGCTAGAATTAGGGCTAGGGCTAATGTCAGGTGTGGGGTTACGGTTGAGAAGAGGATTATTTTAGGATTAGATTTATGGCTAGGTCTAGTGTAAGGGTTAGGTTTAGGGTTAAGGGTCAAGTTTAGAACTAGGGGAATTATTAGGGTCAGGATTAGGTTAGAGTTTGTTTGAGGTTAGAGTTTAGGGTTAGGGCTCAAATAAGCTTTAGGGTCAGAATTAGTGTAATGATAGGTTTCTGTTTAGGGTTCACATTAAGTTTACAGTAATTGATAGGGTTATGTTTAGTGATAGGTTTTGTGTTTGGCCTAGGTTATGCATTATTGTAAGAGTAATGTTTAGGTTAATTTGATAGGGTTAGAGCTAAGGGTTGGGCTAGGGTTATGGTCAGGAATAGGTCTTGAGTTATGGTTTGGGTTAGTGTTAGAACTAGGGTTAGTTTTAGGGTTATGTTTACCATAAGAGTTAGGTTTTGAGCTAGGGTTAGGGCTAGGGCGAGGGTTAGGTTTAATGTTAGGTCTAAAGATAAGATTAGAGTATGGTTAGGGTTAGGATTGGATTAGGTCTAGCATCATCATTAGGGTTAGGGTTAGAATAATGGATATGTTTAGATGTAGGTGTAGGGTAATGGTTAGTGTTAGATTGAGGTTTAGGTTTAGGGTCAGGGCTATGGTTATGTTTAGGTTTATGGTAAGGATTAGGATTGAGATACAGTTAGTCTATGGCAAGTGTGAAGTTTAGTGTTAGGTCTAGTGTTAGTTTTCTTGTTAGGTTTAGGGTTAGGGTTAGGCTTAGGTTATCAATAGGTTTAGGGATAGTTTTAGGGTAATGGGTAGGTTTAGAGCTCTGTTTAGGGCTAGGGTTAAGTTTAGGTTTAGGGCTAGTGTTCAAAGTATATTTAAAAATAGGTGTAGGTTTATGTTTAGGATAAGGGTCAGACTTTGAGCTAGGGTTGGACTAATCAAATGTTATGTTAGGGTTAGGGTTAGGGTTAGTGTTATGCTTAGGCCTAGGATTAGCTCCAGGTTTTGTGTTAGGTTTAGGCCTAGGGATAGAGATATGGGTAATGTAAGGTCTAGGTTTATGATTAGGGCTAGTTTCAGGGTTAGGATTTTTGCTAGGTCTAGTGTTAGGTTTAGATTTTTAGTTATGGTCAGGTTTAGAGTTAGGTTTACTCTGAAAGTCAGGGTCAGTGTTTGGGTTTTGAGTTAGAGTTAGGGTTACAGCCAGAATTAAAACTAGGTTTAGATATAGTGGTAGGGTTAGTGTTTGTGTTAGGTTAAAGGTTACTTTAAGTTCTAGGGATAGGTTTTTGTTTAGGTGTAGGTTTAGAGTTAAGGCTAGATTTACGATTTGGTTTAGGTCTAGGGCTAGTGTTATGGTTTGGTCTAGGGTTAGGGACATGTTTAGACCTAGTGTTAGTGTTAGGGTGAAAATAATGTTCAGGGTTAACATTAAGGTTTGGAATAGGTTTAGAGCTAGAGTTAGGATGGCATTATGACTATTAATAATGTTAGGGCTTTGGTTAGCTTAAGGATTAGGGATAGGTCTAGGGTTACCATTAGGGTTACTGTTTCGATTTATTTAAAGGAGAGGCTTAGAGCTAGGGTTAAGGCTAGAGTTAAGGTTAGGGTGAGCATTTAATCTAGGTTTAGGGCTCAGATTAGGGCTATTTTTTTAGGGTTAGGGCTAATGATATGGCAATGGATAATGTGAGAACTAGGTTATAAATAGGGTTAGGGGTAGGGGTAGGTCTAGTGTTAGGGTTAGGTTTAATGTTAGGGTGATATTTATAGCTAGGTTAATATTAGTATATGATTCAGAGACAGTGATAGTTTTAGGGTTGGGGTTAGGACTCAAATAAATGCTAGGATTACTGTTAGGGTTTAGTTTAAGGTGAGGGCGGTCTTTAGAGCTTGGGTGACTGTTAAGATACGAGTCAGCATCAGGGTTAGTTTTAAGGTTAGGGTTATGACTCGAATTAAGGCTAGGGTTACTGTTAGGGTTTCATTTAAGTTTAGGGTGGTGTTTAGACCTGGAGTGAGTGTTGGGATATGATTCAGGTCAGGGTTAGTTTAAGGTTATGGTTAGGACTCAAATTAGGGCTAGAGTTAGGTCTAGGTGTAGTGTTAAGTTTTGGTTTATGTTAAGGTTTAAGACTATGATTACTGCTCTTTTTTTTTTAGAAAGAGAGAGAGAGAGATAATGTTTTAATATTTTTTTATTTTTTTATTTTTTGATGAACACAACATCTTTTATTTTTAGTTATATTCTTATTGTTTGTGAGGATCGAACCCAGCACCCTGCACATGAGCCACATCCTCAGCTCCTATTGCTCAGTTTTGTTTTTGTCCTAGGTTATATGATTAGCATTAGATTAGGGCTAGTGTTTCTGTCAGGCTTAGTCTTAGGGTTAGGTTAAGACTTGGAGTTAGGGTTAGATTTAAGGTTAAGGCTAGTTCTAAAGATAGGGCAAGGGCTAGGGCTAGGTTTAGGGTTATGGTGAATAATAAGGATAGAACTAGTTATAAGGCTAGGGTGAGAGTTACAGTTAGTCTTAGGGCTAGGGTTATGTTTAGTTTTAGAGATAGGGCTAAATCAGTGTAAGGATTAGAACTAGGGTTAGTGTTCAGCTTAGGCCTAACATTAGGGCTAGGTTTAGGGTTAAGTTTAGGGTAAGGGATGTATTGTAGCTAGGTTTAGAGGTAGAGAGAGGGTTAGAATTAGGGTTAGGGCTAGGGTTAGTGTTAGGGTTATGCTTAAGGCTAGGTTTAGGGCTCGGATGAGGGCTAGGATTTGTTTTAGGTTAGGTCTAGAATTAGGGTTAGTGATATTGTCAGGACTAATGTTACAGTTAGGAGTAGGTTTAGGATTAGGTCTATGTCTTAGTCTAGGATAAGTGTTAAGATTAGGGTAAGTGTCAGTTTTAGAGTTATGGGTATTTTTAGGTTCAGGGTCAGGGTTATAGTTTTTATTAGGTTAAGATTTAGAGATAGGGCTCAAATGAACATTATGGTTCGTGTTAGGATTAGGGTAATGAATAGGGCTAGGTATAGGGTTCAGGGTATGTTTAGGGTAATGGAGAGAATTAGGGTTTGCAATAGGATTATGGTGAGGTTTAGGCCTAGTGTTAGCATTAGGAATAGGGTTTTCATAAGTGTAATATATAGGGTAAGGTTTAGGGTTAGGGTTAGAGCTAGGGTTAGGGTTATTGTTAGGGATAAGGCCAGGGTTATGTTTAGGCCAAAGGTTAGGCTTTGAGCTATGGATAGATCTAAGGTGAGGGTTAGGCTTAGGGTTAGGGCAAGGTTTAGAGTTAGGGTTATGTTTATGGTAGGTTTAGGCCTTGTATTATTGATAGGTTTTGTATTAGGTTTAGTGCTATAGGTAATGTAAGATCTAGGGTTCTAATTAGGGCTAGTTTTAGTGTTAGGGTTATGGCTAGTTCTAATGTTAGGTTTATATATGGTTTAGAGTCATTTTTAGAGCTAGGTTTAGTGTTAGTGTCAGGGTCAGTGTTCAGATTAGAGTTAGGGTGAAAGCCAGAATCAGGAGTAGGGTTAGGTCTGGGGGTAGTGTTATTGTTTGGTTTAGGTTAAGTGTTATTTTTGGGTCTAGGACTAAATTTTTGTTTAGGTCTCGGGCTAGAATTATTGCTAGATTTAGGATTAGCTTTAGGTCTAAGGGTAGTTTTAGGGTTAGGTTTAGGTAAAAGTTTACAGGTAGGGCTAGTTTCAGGGTTCAGTTTAGGGTTAGGGTCAAGTTTAGACCTATAATTAGTGTTATGGTCAGAAAAAGGGTGATGGTTAGGGTTAGGTTTTGGGTTAGGTTTAGAGCTGAAATGAGGGCTAGGGTTGGACTAGTAATAGGGTTAGTGTTTGATTTAGGCTAAGGATTATGATTAGGACTAGTGTTAGCATTATGGATAGGGTTTGCCTTAGGATAAAAGATAGGGTTAGAGCTAGGCTTAGAGCTCGGGTTAGGGTTAGGTTTAGGGCTAGTGTTAGAGTTATAGTTAGGGTTAAATCTAGTTTTAGGGCTCAGATTAGGGCTATTTTTGTTTTTGGGTTAGAGCTAGGGTTAGGACTATGACTAATGTAAGAACTAGGGTTATTATTAGGGTTAGTTTTAGGGTTAGGATTTGAGCTAGGAATGGTGTTAGCATTTGATTAATGGTTAGGGTGATATATAGAGCTAGGGCTAGTGTTTGGATATGAGTCAGGGTAAGGGTTAGTTTTCGTCCTAGGACTCAAATTTGAGCTAGGTTTATGGCTAGTTGTGGGGTTCAGGTTTGGTTTAGGTTAGGTTTAGGGTTAGAGTAATAGCTCAGGTTTTTTTTTTTTTTTTTTTTTTTTTTTTTAGCTAGGGCAAGTATTAGTGTTAGTTTTATGATTAGCAATAGTGTTCAGTTAGTGGTAGAGTGAGGTTTAGGCTTAAGGTTAGGGTAAGATTTAGAGTTTGTAAACACTATTTTGAGTTATGGTTAGATCTAGGGTTTGGGCTAATGTTAGGGCTATTTTTAGGGTTACGGTAATGAACAGGCTTAGAAATAGAAATATGGCTAGGTTGAGAGTCAGAGTTATTCTTAGGTAAAGAGTTAGGGATTTGCTTAGGGTTAGGGGTAAATTAGGGCTATATTAGTTCTAGGTTTAGTGTTAGGGTCAGTCCCATGGTTAGGGCTAGAATTAGGGTTAGTATTAGTGTCAGGGTTATGGTTAGCTTTAGGGGAAGGGATGAGGTTATGGTTAGGTTCAGGGGGAGGGCGAATGTTAAAATTAGGTGAAGGAATTGAGTGAGTGTTCGAGTTAGGATTAAGGCTAGGCTTAGGGCTAGGATGAGGGCAAGGGTTTGTGTTAGGATTAGAGCTAGGATTAGAGCTAGGGCTAATGTCAGGTCAAGGGTTCTGGTCAGGAGTAGTGTTAAATTTAGGTTTATGTCTAGGTCTAGTGGAAAGTTAGATTTAGGGTCAATGTCAGGTTTAGAATGAGGTGTATTATTATGGTCAGAGTCCGGTTTAGGGTTTGGTTTAGGATAAGGTTTAGGGTTAGGGCTCAAATTAGCATTAGGATTAAGGTGAAAGTAATGGATAGTGCTTGGTTTAGGGTTCAGGTTAGGTTTCTAGGTTTAGAGTAATAGATAGTGTTAGTGTTAGCGACAGAATTAGGGATAAGGCTAGGGTTAGCATTTGGGTTGGGTTTATGTTCTGGGTAAAGGATAGGGTTAGTGCTGGTGCTAGGGCTTGTGTTAATGTTCAGATTTTGGCTAGGTTCAGAGATAGGCCTAGGGTTTTTGTTAGTGTTATATTTAGCAGAAGTGTTAGGGTTTGAGTTAGGGTTAGTGCTAGGGTGAGGGTTAGAGTTAGTCAGGGCTACAGTTAGGGTTAGGGTTAGGTTTATGGCTTGTGTTAGCATTAGGGTTAGGGTTATGTTTAAGGTAATGTATAGAGTTTGTGCTAGGATTTGTGCTATGGTTACATTTAGGATTAGGGCTAGGTTTAGGGTTAGGTTGAGGGTAGGGCTATTGTTGTGTTTAAGATAAGGATTAGAATTTGAGTAGGGTTAGGGCCAGGCCAGTGTTAGGGTTAAGGTTAGTGCTAGGGATAGGATTAGGGTTATGCTAAGGTCTAGATTTAGCGCTCAGATTAGGGCTAGTTTGTGTGAGGTTTAGGGCTAGTGTTAGGTGTATGGGTAATGTAAGTGCTAGGGTTATGGTTATGGGTAGATTTAGGGTTTGTCTAGTGTTAGTGTTAAGTCTAGGGTTATGTTTAGGGATATATTTAGGGTTATATTTATGGTTAGGTCTAATTTAAGGGTTAGAATTAGAGTAAGAGTCAAGTTTGGAGCTAGATGCATTATTAAGGTCAGGGTATGGCTTACGGTTCAGTTTAGGTTAAGGTTAAGGTTTAAGGCTTTAATTAGTGTTAGGGTTAGAGTTAGGGTTACAATAATGAATAGGCTTAGGATTAGAGTACAGGATAATTTTAGGGTAATGGATAGGTTTAGAGATTGTCATAGTGTTAGGGTTAAGCCTAGGGTTAGAATTAGGGTTAGGATTAGGGTTAGGGTAATGTATAGGATTGGAGATAAGTTTAGGGCTAGAGTTATGGTTAGGATTAGGGCTAGGGTTAGGGTAGTGTATAGAATTAGAGCTATGTTTAGGGCTATGGTTAAAGATAGGATTAGGGTTAGGGTTAGGTTAGGGTTTGGGATAGCGCTAGGGTTAGGTTAATGTTTGGGATAGGGCTAGGGTTATCTTTAGGGTAAAGTTTAGGCTTTGAGCTAGGGTTAGGTCTAAGGGTTAGGTTAGGGTTCGGGATAAGGCTATGGTTAATTTAGGGTTATATTTAGGGCTAGGTTTAGGCCTAGGATTAGGGCTAGGTTTTGTGTTATTTTAGGCCTAGGGTTAGGGCCATGGGTAGGTAAGAGCTAGCGTTATGATTAGGGCTACTTTTAGGGTTAGGGTTATGGCTAGGTGTAGTGTTAGGATTAGGTTTTGAGTTAGGGTGAGCTTTGTAGATAGGCTTATGTTAGGGTAAGGGCCAGTGTTCATGTTAGAGTGAGTGTTGGGGTTAGTGGAAGAATTAGGACTAGTGTTTAGGTGTAGAAGTAGCGTTAGTGTTTTGGTTATGGTAAGAATGATTGTTAGGGCTAGGGCAAGGTTATTGTTCAGGTATAGCTCTAGAGTTATGGCTAGATATAGGATTATGTTTAGGTCTAGGACAAGTGTAAGGTTTAGGTTTAGGTATAGGATTACCAGTAGGGCTAATGTTAGGGTTCGGGTTCTGGTTAGGGTCAGGTTTAGACCTACAGTTAGTGTAAGGGTCAGTATAAGTTTCAGGATTAGGACTAGTGTTTGGGTTATAGTTAGAGCTCAAATGAGGGATATGGTTAGGACTAGTAATAGGGTTTAAGCAATGGATTATGTTTAGAACTAGGGTTAATATTAGGTTTATGGTTTGGCTTAAGGTAACAAATAGGATAAGAGCTAGGGTTAGGGAAGGGTTAGTGACTGGCTTATGGCTAGTGTTAGTGGTAGGGTTAAAGCTAGGTTTAGTGCTTGTATTAGGACCAGGTTTTGGGTTAGGTTAGGGCTAGTGTTAGGGCTTCAGTTAATATACGAGCTAGGGTTATGTTTAGGCCACTTTTTGAGATAGTGTTAAGACTAGGTCAAGTGTTATGTTTAGGATTAGTGTTAGCATGATGTTTAGAGCTAGAGTTATTGTGAGGGTCATGATCAGTGTTCAGGTTAGATTTAGCTTTAGGGTTAAGCCAGAATTATCACCAGGGTTAGATCTAGGGTTAGGGTTAGTGTTTGGGTTAGGTTAAGGTTTATTATTATGGCTAGGGCTAGTTTTTGTTTACATCTAGTGCTGAAGATATGGGTAGATTTAGGATTAGGTTTAGGTCTAGGACTAGTGTCGGGGTTAGATTTAGGAATAGGTTTAATTCTAGTACTAGTGTTAGGGTTCAGTATAGGGTTAGGGTCAGGTTTACACCTACGGTTATCTTTAGAGTCAGAAAAAGTGTCAGGTTTGAGTTATGGTAAGAGCTAGAATGAGGGCTAGGTTTAGAACTAGTAATAGGATTAGGGTTAGGGCTAGGGTTAGACCTAGGGTTAGAGCTTCATTTAGGGTAAGGTTAGGGCTAGTGTTAGGATTAGGTTTAATGTTAAAGCTAGAGTTAGATTTCAGATTAGGGCTAAATTGTGGTTAGAGTTAAGGCTAGGTTTAGAGTTACAGCCAATGTTGCAGTAGAGTTATGATTTTGGCAAATTCTAAGATTGCCATTAGGACTAGGTTTGTGAAAGGGTTAGGTTTAACATTAGGGTGATGTTTAGAGCTAGGGGTCAAAATTAAGGTCAGGGTTAGTTTTAGGGTTAGGGTTTGGACTCCAATTAGGGCTAGGGTTAGGGCTATGTGTAGAGTTAGATTTTGGTTTAGGTTAAAAGTTAGAGCTATGGCTTTGTTTTGTTTTAAGGCTAGGGCTACTGTTAGGGCTACTTTTAAGATTAGTATTAGATTTAGGACTATTGTAGTAATCCTAACTCTAAATCTGACTCTAAACCTAAGACTAGCACTAGAAATAAACCTATTCATAAACCTATCCCAGACACTAGTCTTAGGTTTAGAGTTAGATTTAGAGTTATGATTAGATCTAGGGTAAGGTCTATGGCTAAGGATATGCTAGTGTTAGTTCTAGATTTATAGCTAGGATTAGGCTTATGATAAAAATAGGGTTAGAACTAAGGATATGGCTAGGGTGAGTTTGAAAGTTATTTTTAGGGCTAGGCTTAGGGTTTAATTAGATATAGGGCTTAATTAGGGCTAGGAATAGGGCTAGGTTTATGTTTTTGTTTAGGCCTAAGGTTAGTTTTTGGCTTAGGGTTAGGTTTAGTGTAAAAAATGGGGTTAGAGCTAGGTTTAGGGCTAGGACGAAGGTTAGAATAAGGGTTAGTGCTAGGGTTTCATAGAGTTATGATTAAGGCTAGTTTAAGGGCTAGGACGAGGGCTATTTTTTTTTTTTTTTTGGTTAGTTCTATGGTTACGGTTAGGGATAGTTTTAGCATAAGGTTTATGGTGTAAGGGTTATATTTAGGGTAATGGTGAAATTTAGAGCTAGGGGTATTATTAAGGTCAGGGTCATTTTTAGGATTTTCTTTAGGTTAGGGTTTAGCATTAGGGCTCAAATTAGCATTACGGTTTTGGGCTAGGGTAATAATAGTGTTAGGTTTAGGCTTCAGGTTAGTTTTAGCATAATGGATAGGGTTATGGTTAGGCATAGGGTTAGATTTAGGCCTAGTGTTAGCATTAGAATTAGGGTTATGTTTAGTGTAATTGATAGGGTTAGAGCTAAGTTTAGGGCTAAGGTTATGGATAGGATTAGTGCTAGGGTTAGGGTTAGGGTTAGGTTAAGGTGTATGGTTTGTTTTAAGGTTAGGGCTAGGAATACAGCTAGGGCAAATGTCAAGTCTATCTTTATGATAGGAATAGTTTTAGGGGGAGGTTTATAGCTAGGTCTAGTATAAGGGTTAGGTTTTGAGGTAGGGTCAGGGTTAGAGCTAGGTATATTATTATGGGAAGGGTCAGAGTTAGGGTTTGGCTTAGGTTAAATTTAGGATTTGGGCTCAAATTAGCATTAGGGTTAGGGTTAGGGTAAAGATAGGCTTAGATTTAGGGTTCAGGTTAAGTTTCAGTTAATGAATAAGGTTAGGGTTAGCAATAAGTTTAGGGTTAGGCCTAAGGTTACCATTAGGGTTATGGTTATGGTTAGGGTAATGGATAGGTTTAGATCTAATGATAAGTCTAGGATTATGGTTAGGATTCTGTCTAGGCATAGGGTAAGGTTTAGGGGTAGGTTATGTGTTAGGGTTAAGTTTAATATTAGGGTTAAGTCTCAAATAAGGGCTAGGTTTTGGTTTGGATAGGGCTAGAGTTAGGGCTATGGATAATGTATTAACTAGTGTTACAATTAATGCAAGTTTTAGGGTTAGGTTAAAGTGATGTTTAGAGCAAGGTTATATTTGGGGTCAGTGTCAGCATCATGTTTCGTTTTAGTGTTATGTTCAGGACTCGAATTAGGGCTAAAGTTATTGCTAGGTGTAGGGTTAGGTTTTGGTTTAGGTTAAGGATTATGGTTAGGGCTATGTCTCAGTTTTGTTTTAGGGCTAGGGCTAGGGTTAAGGCTAGATTTTGGATTAGCCTCAGGGTTAGGGCTAGTGTTAGAGTGAAGTTTAGGCTTAGTGTTAGGGTCAGATTTAGAGTAAGGTTTGATTCACCTTTAGGGCTCATGCTAGGGTTAGGTCTAGGTTTAGGGTTATGGTAAGGAATATGGTTAGAACTAAGGATATGTCTAGGATGAGAATTAGAGTTATTCTTAGGAGTAGGCTTAGGTTGAAGGTTAGGGCTAAATTAGGACTAGGGTTAGAATTAGGGTTATTGTTAGGATTAAGCCTAGGGTTTGGGCTAGGGTTAGGGTTAGCACTGGGGTTAAGGTTAAGTTTAGAGGAATGGGTGTGGTTATAGCTATATTTAGGGCTAGAGTAAGAGTTAGAATTAATATTAGGCCTAGGTTATGGTTCAGTTTAGAATTAAGACTAGGATTAGGGCTAGGATGAGGTGTAGGTTTTCCAATATGGTTAGGGCTATGACTCAGGCTAGGGATAATATCAGGTCTAAGGTTATGGTTAAGGATAGTTTTAGGATTAAGTTATGGCTGGGTCTAATGTAAGATTTTGGTTTATGTTAAAGTTCAGCTTTAGAATGAACATTATTATTTGTGTCACGGTCAGTGTCAGGGTTAGCATTTGGTTTACATGAAGGTTAAGCGGTTAGGGCTCAAATTAGCATTAGGGTTAGGTTTAGAGTTAAGGTAATGGAAGGGTTTACTTTAGGTTTTAGTTAAGTTGTAAGGTAATGGATGGGTTAGGTTTCAGCAATTGGGTTAGGGTTAGCATTAGGGTTAGAATTATGTTTAGTGTAATGGATAGAATTAGAGCTAAGGTTAAGGCTAGATTATGGTTTGGATTAAGTCCAGGATTAGGGTTAGATTTAGGGATAGGGCTAGGTTTGATTTAGGGCAAGTGTTATGGTTAGAGTAAGTGGTAGTTTAGGGTTAAAGTTATGGTTAGATTAGAATAAGGGTTAGTGTTTGAGCTAGGGTTAGGGCTAGTGTGAGGGTTAGGTTTAGGTTCACTTCTGAGTTCTGGTTAGAGTTATGTTTATTATTAGGGATAGGGTTTTAATAAGGTTTAGTGTTAGGGTAATGGATATGGTTAGAACTAAAGTTTGGGCTAGGGTTAAGGTTCTTATTAGGGCTAGGTTTGGGATTAGGTTTTAGAATTGGGCTAGGTTTATATTTATTGTTAGGGTTAGGCTTTGAGCTAGGGTTATGTCTAAGGAGAGGATTAGGGTTAGAGTTAGGGTTACAGTTAGGGCTAGGCTTAGGTTTATGCTTAGAGCTAAGTTTAGGCCTAGAATTAGCTCTAGATTTCATGTTAGGTTTAGGGCTAGGGTTAGGACTATGGGTAATGTAAAAGTTAGAATTATGTTTAGGGCTAGTTTTAGTTTTAGGTTTCTAGCTAGGTCTAGTGTTACATCTGAGTTTTGGGTTAGTGTCAGGTTTAATGCTAGTGTAAGGTTTAGGTTCAGGGTCAGTGTTTGGGATAGGGTTAGGTTTAGGTTTAGAGCCAGAATTAGGACTAGGGTTAGGTCTAGGGATAGGGTAAGTGTTTGGTGTATGTTAAGGTTTAGTGTTAGGGCTAGTGATAGGATTTTGTTTAGTTCTAGTGACAGATTATTAGCTATATTTAGGATTAGCATTGGGTCTAGTTCTAGCGTTAGGCTTAGGTATAAATATAGGCTTACCGGTAGGTCTAGTGTTAGGTTTTGGTTTAGGTTTAGGGTCAGGTTTAGACCTAGGGTTACTTTTAGGGTCAGATGAGGGTCAGAGTTAGGATTAGAACTGGAATGAGGTCTAGGGTTAGGACTAGTAATACTGTTAGTGTTTAAGTTAGGCTATGGATTAAGGTTAGGACTGGGGTTAGCATTTGGGTTAGGGTTTGGCTTAGGGTAAGGGATAGGGTTACAGCTAGGGTAAGGGCTCGAGTTTGGGTTAGGGTTAGGGCTGGAGTTAGGGTTAAAGTTAGGGTGTAAGCTGGAGTTAGAACTAAAATTAATGGTAGGATTTGTGTTAGGGTTAAATCTAGGGTTATGACAACGACTAATGTATGAACTAGGGTTACAATTAAGGATAGTTTTAGGGTCACAGTTAAGGCTAGGAATAGTGTTAGGATTAATTTAAGTTAGGGTGATGATTAGAGCTAGGATTAGTGTTAGGGTCAGCCTTAGGGTCAGAGTAATTTTTAGAGCTAGGGTTAGGGTCAGTGTAAGGGTTGGGATTGGTTTAGGTTAAGGGTTTGGGTTAGGAAAATGGCTTGGTTTTGTTTTATGGCTAGGGCCAGAGCTAGGGAAAGTTTTAGGATTACCATTATTGTTAGTGGTAATGTTAGGGTTTAGTTTGGTTTATGATTACAGTTAAATTTAGAGTTAGGTTTAGATTTAGAGATAGGTTAAGATCTAGATTTAGGATAGGGCTAAGGATAGAACTAGGGCTAGTGCTAGGACAATAGTTATAGTCTTTGGGCTAAGGTTGGGGTTAGGATAGTATTAAATTAGGGCTAGGATTAGTGCTAGGCCTAGTGTTATTATAAGGCCTATTGTTAGGGTGGGAGTTAGAGTTAGGTTTAGGGTTATGCTTATTTTTATGGTAAGGGATGTGGTTATAGGTAGGTTTAGGGCTAGGGTGAGTGTTAGAATTAGGGTTAGGGCTCAAATTATGGTTTGGGTTAGGATTAAGTCAAGGGTTAAGGCTAGAATTATCGTTAGGGCTAATTTCAGGCCTAGGTCTATGGTTAAAGATAATTTAAGATTAGCTTTATGGTTACGCCTTTTGCAAGATTTGGGTTTAAGGTTAGGGTCAGGTTTACAGCTAAGGGTATTATTAGGATCATGGTCATGATTACTGTTTTGGATAGGTTAAGGTTTAAATTTAGGACTCAAATTAACATTAAGGTTAGAATCAGCATAATAATAGGGTTAAGTTTAGGCTTCAGGTTAGATTTAGGGTAATGGATATGGTGAAGATTAGCAATAGGGCTAGGTTTAGTCTTAGGGTTAGAATTAGGATTAGGATTATGGTTAGGGTAATGGATAGGGTTAGAACTAGGCATACTGCAAGGGTTATGGTTACAATTAGTCATAGGTTTAGAGTTAAGTTTAGGGTTAATGCTAGGGTTAGGTCTCGAAATAGGGCTAGGATTTGGTTTAAGTTAGGGCTAGGGTTAGGGTTACACTAATGTAAGTACAAGGGTTATGATTAGGGCTAATTTTAGTGTTAGGGGTTAGGACTAGGTCTAGTTTTAAGTTTATGTTTAGGGTTAGGGTGATGTTTAGACCTAGGTTTAGTGTTAAGATCAGAGTCAGGTTGAGGGTTAGTTTTAGGGTTTGGCTTAAGACTCAAATTATGTCTAGGTTTAGGGCTAGTTGTAGGATTAGGGTTTGGTTTATATTGAAGTTTAGGGTTAGGTCTATGGCTTGGTTTAGTTTTAAAGCTAGGGCTAGGGTTAGGGCTAGTTTTAGGATTAGCCTTAGGGTTAGGATTAGAGTTAGCTTTATGGTCAGACTTATTGTTAGGGTTAGATTTAGAGTTAGAGTTAGATCTAGATTATGGCCAGGGATATGAATAGGGTGAGGATTAGACCTATGGTTCAGGCTAGGATTAGGCTTCCAGTAATGTATGGTTAGAACTAGAGTTAGGGCTAGTGTCACGACCCCTTGCCCGCAAGGAAGACGCAACTCAGGAATCTTCTTTCAGCAGTTTATTCAGGCCCTTGATATTTCTTCTTCTCTCTCTCGGATGCCCCTCCCAGCCTTAATAAAGCATCTCAAGCCCCAATGTGAAGCTGCCACGTGGAGCTTTCTCATAGGGTATTGAAAAACCACGCGCCAACTCTCCCAAATAAGGAGTTGTTTGTCACAGACCACAGCGGAGCCAGCGCCATCTTGTAATGGTGACCATAGTCTGCAGAAACGGCAGAAGCGGCTCACCACAGTTCCCCCTTTCTGTTTTCTTAAAACAATACAGGCGAGAGTAGAGGTCCTATCCCACTGTGCAGAAGTGGCTGCATAGTATGGCTCAGTCCTAAGGAGGGCCCTTCCCCAGATCTGAGGCCATATCAGCCGACGCCTTTTTTAGTGGGGCAGGGCGTGGACGCGTCTAACCCACATGAAATAGGACATGCTCTCCTTGAGGTCCACGTCAAGGATCACTCAAGTGCAGTGCCTTGCCTCACATCCTGTATCGTGATGATGGTGGATGAAGGGGGATAGCTGAGGCTGAACTGTGGCTGTTTATAACGACAAACAAGATGACAGCACCCTGAAGGAAAGGCAAAGATTTTAAGGTGATAGAAAAGCACTAGTGTGGAAACCCATCTGCGTGCAATGGCAGTAAGACCGGCAGAGTGCAAGGGCTTTCCAACACTAAGAGAATAACAAGGAAAGTCATGTTGATCCCAGTGCAATGTTATAATAACTTGGGGTGTAACAACCATGTCAAAGGTTTACTGTTTAAGATGCGCAAGCCAGACTTGAGGTGAGTTGCCATTTTCTAAAGCTGCAAGAGCTTGTATGATCATAGCCTTATCGTGATCACTGTGGGCCTTAAGGCGACAGAGAAACCAAAAACAGAGGAACATACCGAAGCAACACATTGCACCAAAAATGCCTACCCCCACCCACTCTTTGAAGAAGGAAAAAGCAGAAGATATCCAATCGGTGAATCGACACGGGTACTGTTTAAGACAGTTATCTGGGTTAGTTAAGACTGGATCATGTCTTCCGCTGCCATGGACCAATTTCCGGCCATATATTTGCCAATGATGCGGGAGGCATTCCTAGAATCATTAAATCTGACAGAGGTTATGCATAAATGTGCACGTTGGTCAACACAACCCAAAATCACCAAGTCAACCAATTCTTCTACCTGAGCTTGGAGTAAATCTATTCTTTGGTTGGCAGCTAAAATCCCTGACAAAATATGTTGATTAATTGTATTTTGGGATTCAAGTATGGTGGAAGTTTGTTGAACAACTTGATTAATGGTGGCAGCAGTTTGTACTTGACTGGCAATGGCCACTCTGGCCGTAACCGCTGCAGCAGCAGACACTGCCACAGCTGTCACTATAGCTGCCGTAATTCCAAAATCCCTGTGGACTCTAAGTAGCTCAACAATGGGGAATTTATCTGGGTCCACAGTGACTGGGATTGGGACAAAAGTTGGAATTTTCATAACCACTGCTACAGTCCAAGAACCATTCCAACACTCAGATAAGAGACAGGTAACATTAGAACAATCCAGCATCCCCGACGAGGTGTCATTAGCCAAAAGGAGCAAGAATGGGGATTGGACACAGACCATTGCAGGGGGCAATGTGGCATTATATAGCAGAGAGTTGAACGAAACAGATGTAAGTCTATTACCTCGTTCACTCTCCCTAACAGTGCCAGAAACATTAGCCAGCCAGCTTTTGGCTCCCAGCAATTGAGCCAATGCAGAAATATCGGCTGAAGCCCCCTTCTCATTGGAAATCAGCCATTGAAACCAGGACCAACCTACTCCTGTAGAGGAGTTGGCACTGTTGTTAAAGTTATAAACATGACTCTTAAGAGAGGGGGAAAGGGAGAAACCTTTAGCAACTTGATGTTTCTCCCAAGAATGATCCTGACAAGGCGTAAATGTTGGGGGGAAACCAAGATTAGGGGTACAGTAAGGGGAGGCCTTGAAATGAGTGGCATTGTAAGTACTACAAAAGAAGCACAAAAAACAAAAGCAAAATGACACAACAAAAGAAACACAGAAAACAAAAGCGAAAGTAGAAGCGAAAGTACACAGTGCAGCTGCAATAAAATGTAATGCTCTCTCTTTCTTTACAGAGGAGCTGCCCCGCTTTGGTTGAGGATCCCACTTACCTGGGACTAACCCCGCTTTGATCGAGGATCCCACTTATTGGGACTAACCCCGCTTTGGTCGCGGATCCCTCTTACCTGGGACTAACCGGTGCACCACCCCTGACCGCTGAAAGTTCTGGTTCCCGGGTTTCAGCACCACTTTTCGTGACCCCTTGCCCGCAGGGAAGACGCAACTCAGGAATCTTCTTTCAGCAGTTTATTCAGGCCCTTGATATTTCTTCTTCTCTCTCTCGGATGCCCCTCCCAGCCTTAATAAAGCATCTCAAGCCCCAATGCGAAGCTGCCACGTGGAGCTTTCTCATAGGGTGGTGAAAAACCACGCGCCAACTCTCCCAAATAAGGAGTTGTTTGTCACAGACCACAGCGGAGCCAGCACCATCTTGTAATGGCGACCATAGTCTGCAGAAATGGCAGAAGCAGCTCACCACAGGCTAGGGTGCGAGTTACAGTTAGTCTTTTGGCTAAGATTAGGGTTTGGGTTAGGGATAGGGCTAAATTAGGGCTAAGATTAGGGCTATGTTTAGTGTTGGGTTTAGGCCTAGGGTTAGGGTTAGGGTTAGGGTTATAATTAAGGCTATGTTTAGGACTAGGATAAGGACTAGGGTTTGTGCTAGTGTTAGGAATAGGATTATGGCTAGGGCTAAAGTCAGGTCTAGGGTTATAGTTATATACATTTTTAGGGCTAGGTTCATGGCTAAGTCTTGTGTAAAGGTTAAGTATAGGGTAATAAGTTTAGAGCTAGAGGAATTATTAATGTCAGGGTCAGTGTTGGGCTTTGGTTTAGGTTTGAGTTTAGGGTTAGGACAAGTATTTTCATTAGGGTTAGTATTAGTGTAATGATAAGGTTAGGCTTAGGGTTCAGGTTAGGTTTAGGGTAATTGACAGTTTGGGGAATAGTGATAGGTTTTGGATTCATCCTAGGGTTATAATAGTGTAAGGGTAATATTGTTGGTAATGGATAGAATAAGAGTTAAGGTTATGGCTAGGTTTATGGTTAGGATTAGGTCTTGAGTTCGGGTTAGGTGAGGGTTAGGACTAGGGTTAGTTTTAGGGTTACGTTTAGTGTAAGGGTTAGGTTCTGAGCTATGGTTAGGGCTAGGCTGAATTTATCTGCAGGGTTTGGTCTAGGGATAGGATTATCATAGGTTTTGGGTAGATTTAGGGTTAGAGTTACACCTGGGTACGTTCAGTATAAGGGTTAGGGTTAGGGTTAGAATTAGAATTTGGGATAGGATTAGAGCTAGAATAAGAGCTAGGGATAGTGCTATTAATAGAGTTAGGGTTTTGGTTAGCCTAAGGATTAGTGATAGGTCAAGGGTTACCCTAAGGTTTAGGGTTTTGCTTAGGGTAAAAGATTGGTTTAGAGCTAGGTTTAGGGCTATGGTTAGGGTTATTTTTAGGGTTAAATCTAGGTTTAGGGCTCAGATTAGGGCTAGAGTTTGTGTTAGGTTTAGGGATAGGATTAGGGACATGGCTAATGTAAGAACTAGGATTAAATTTAAGTTAGTTTTATTGTTATGGTTAGGCTTAGTGTTAGGGTTAGGTTTAAGTTTAGCATGATATTTAAAGCTAGGTTTTGTGTTATGATAAGAGTCAGGTCAGGGTTCATTTTAGGGTTAGCAACAGGACTCGAATTATTGTTATGCTTACTCTTAGCATTCATTTTAATGTGAGGGCTGTGTTTAGAGCTAGGTTGAGTGTTAGGATATGAGTCAGAATCAGTATTAGTTTTAAAATTAATGTTATAACTCGAATTAGGGCTAGGGATAAGTCTAGGTTTAGTGTTAGGGTTTAGTTTAAGTTAATGTTTAGGGTTAGGGCTGTTGCTTGGTTTTGGTTTAGTCCTAGGGTTGGGTGTAGTGATAGTGTAAGTGTTAAGCTTAGGTTTAGGATTAGGATTAGATTTGGAGTTAGGATTAGATCTAGGGTTAGGGCTGGGATTAAGGATAGGGCAAAGGTTAGTACTAGGGATAGGGTTATAATAAGAGATAGGGTTAGAACTAGGGATACATATAGTGTGAGATTTAGAGTGAGTCTTATGGCTAGGGTTAGTGTTAGGGTTGGAGATAGGGCTAAATTAGTGCTAGGATTAGGCCTAAGTTTATTGTTTGGCTTAAGCCTATAGTTATGATTAGGGTTAGGTTTAAATTTAGGGTAAGAGATGGCATGATAGCTAGGTATAGAGGTAAGGTGAGGGTTAAAATTTGGGTGAGGGGTAGAGTTTGGGTTAGGGTTACGATTAAACCTAGGAGTAGGGCTAGGATGAGGGCTAGGGTTTGTTTTAGGTTTAGGACTAGGATTAGGGCTAGGGCTAATTTAAGGTCCAAAATTATGTTTAAAGATAGTTTTAAGGTTAGAATTATTGCCACGTCTAGTGTAAGGGTTAGGTGTAGGGTTATGTTCAAGTTTAGAGCCAGGGGTTTTATTAGAGTCATGGTAAGGATTAGGGTTTGGGATAGGTTAATGTTTAAAGTTAGGGCTTGAATTAGTGTTAGTGTTATGGTTAGGGTAATGATAGGGTTAGGTTTGGGTTCAGGGAAATAGATTGGGTTAATCTTAGGATTCATGCCTAGGGTAAGCATTAGGGTTATGGTTTTGGTTATGGTAGTGGATAGAGTTAGAGATCAGTTTAGGGCTAGGTTTATTGGTACAAATAGAGCTAGGGTTAAAGCTAGGATTAAGGTTAGGTTGGGGTTAAGTTAGGGATAAGGTTCGGGCTAACGTAAGTACTAGGGTGAGGTTTAGCACTAGTTTTAGGGTTTTAGGGCTAGAGTTAGTGTTAGGGTTAGTTTTAGGGTTTGGGTGATATTTAGAGCTAGTAGTGTTTGGGCCAGTGTCAGGTTCAGGGTTAGTTTAAGGGTTCGGCTTACAGTCCATAATAGGTCTAGGGTTAGGGCTAGGTTTAAGGTTAGGGGTTGGTTTAGGTTAATGGTTAGGGTTATAGCTATAGCTAGAGTTTGTTTTAGGGCTAGGGCTGGGGTTAGGGTTAGTTTTAGGATTAGTGTTATTGTTTGGACTAATGTTAAGTTTTGGCTTATTCTTTGGGTTAAGCCTGGATTTAGATTTAGGTTTTATCTAAGGTTAGTGCTAGGTCAAAGGATATGTCCAGGGTTAGGGCTACAGTTATGGTCACCATAAAAGATAGGGTTATAATGAGTGAAAGGTCTAATGTAAGACTTAGAGTTAGTCTCGGGACATGTATTAGGGATTGAAATAAATTATGGCTAAGCTTAGGGCTAGGATTAGTGTAAAGTTTAAGCATAGAGTTTTGGTTAAGATTGTAATTAAGGCTATGTTTAGGGCTAGAATAAGGGCTAGGGTTTGTGTTAGGGTTAGGGCTAGAATTATGGCTAGGTCTAATGTCAGGTCTAGTGTTACAGTTAGGGAAAGTTTTAGAGAAAGTTTTATGGCTAGGTCTATTGTAAGTGTTAGGTATAGGATAAAAATCAGGTTTAGAACTAGGGGAATTATTAGGGACAGGGTCAGTGTTAGGACCTTTTTTAGGTTTGAGTTTAGGGTTATGGCTCAAATTAGAGGTAGGGTTAGTGTTAGGGTAAAGATAGGGTTAGGTTTAGGGTTTAGGTTAGGTTTAGGGTAATTGATAGTTTTGGAGATAGTGGTAGGGTTAGGGTTAGTCTTAGAGTTAGCATTAGGATAAGGATTATGTTAAGGGTAATGGAAACAGTTAGAGTTAAGTTTAAGGCTAGGGTTATGGTTAAGATTAGGTCTTGGGTTAGGGTTAGGGTTACGGTTAGGATTAAGGCTAGGTTTAGGGCTCAGATGAGGGTTTGTGTTAGGGCTAGGTCTAGGGTTAAGGCTACAGCTAATGTCAGGTCTAGCATTACAGTTAAGGGTAGTTGTAGGGTTTGGTTATGAATATGTCTACTATAAGGGTTAGGTTTAGGGTAAAGTTCAGGTTTAGAGCTAGGTGTATTATTATGGTTAGGGTCAAGATTAGGGATTGGTTTTGGTTAAGGTTTAGGGTTAAGGCTCAAAATAGCATTAGGTTTAGTGTAATGGTTATGGTTCGCTTTAGGGTTCACATCAGGTTTAGAGTTTTGAATAGCCTTAGTGATAGCTATAAAGTTAGGTTTAATCCTAATGTTAGCACTTGGGTTACGCTTAAGTTTAGGGTAAAAGATAGGATTACCGCTAGGGTTAGGACTATGTTTATAGTTAGGATTAGGGCTAATGCTAAGGTTAGGTTTAGGGTTATGGTTAGGCCTAGGGTTAAGGTTAGGTTTAGGGTAAGTGTTATGGTTGGAGCTAGATTTAGGGCTAGAGATAAGGTTAGGGTTAGAACAGGTTTAGTGTAAATGTTAGGATTAGGGCTATGTTTAGCATTAGGGATAGGGTTAGAGTTATGGTAATGGATAGAGTTAGATCTAGGGTTTGGGCAATGGTTACATTTAAATTAGGGTTAAATTATGGTTAGGGCTAGGGCTATGCTAATTTTTAGGGTTAGGATCAGGGCTCAGTTCAGAGGTAGCATTAGGGTTAGAGTTACTTTATTCAAATTTATTTAATACAATCCAGGATTTATCTTTAACTAACTTTACTCTGTTACCCAGGTTTAGGCATTTTGGTTCAAAGTTTTGGTGTCAGAAACAGTTAATATTTTTATTTTACTTCATTTTGACCTATATAAGTAAATGTAAATTTACTTGGAAATCAAACAGGATTTATGCTAGCTCCTTGAAATTTCATACAAATCCTCAATTCTTTGTGAGAACATTCTGGTATGTTTCTTGAGAGTGTAGGCCTAAGTGGAAGCATGCAAAAACAACTTTATCTTAGAGCCCTTTAGGAGAAAGCAGGGAATATGCATGCACTGACAACATTACTTCCATAATTATTTTGTCAGATTTGTTTAATACTTAGTAGCACCCATTATTTAGCTTGCCCCACAAAGCTCTCCAAGTTTGGAGATCAATGGTTCTCTAATCAGGTTAGGGTTAATGTTAGATTTGGAGTTAGGGCTAGGGTTAGATGTAGTGTTAGATTGAGGGTAAGTTTTGTACAAATTTCTTTGATACTTGGAAGGAATCACCTTTACCTAACCTAAATATGCTCCTCAGGTTTGGGCCTTCTCATTTCAATCTTATTTTTTTTTTTTTTTTTGGTGGGGTTCTTTTTTTTGTCTTTTTTGGAACTGGGGGTCGAACCCAGGGCTTTGCGAATGCAAGGCAGACACTTTGCCACTGAGGTACATCCCAGCCCTGGGCCTTCTCATTTCAATGGTTCTCTAACAGGGACACTCTGTATTTTAAGGTTTCACTTTATATTGACCTATATAGGTAATTGAAAATGAAGGTTGAAACAAAACCGGGTTGGTGCTAGCTGCTTGAAACTTCAAACATTTAATCAGTTCTCTGTGGGAACTCTCTGGTTTGTTCTTTGTGAAAGTATCCCTAAGATGAAGATGGCAAAAACAACTCTATCCAAGAGCTCTTTAGTGGAGAACAGAGAAATATACATGAACTGAAATACCACCTCAATGATTTGGTCGACATAAATCCTAACCCTAACCCTAAACCTAATTCTCTAACTAAACTAACGTAACACTAAACCTACACTAACCTAACCCTTAGATTAACCCTAACCCTAAAACTAACCATATTCCTAAACAGTAATCCTAACCCTAACCCTAACCCTGTCAGTAAACCTAACCCTAAACCTAAACCTAATACTACCCTAACACTTACATTAAACCTAATGCTAAATATAAATGAAACACTAACCCTAACCTTAACCGTAACAGTATCCCAAACCCTAATCCTAACACTAAACTAAACCTAATCTTAACCAAAGCCTCAAACATAAACCTTACCCTAACACAAACCCTAGCTCGAACCCTAACACTAACTCTAAACTAAACCTAAACCTAACCAGAACACCAACCCTAACACTAACCCTTAACGTAACACTAAAACTAACCCACTTTAAACTTAACCCTAAACCTAACCTTAACAATAAACCTAAACCTAACACTAACCTAACACTAACACTAACCCAAAAAATATCCTTAACATTATCTCTAACCCTAAATCTAACCCTAAGCTTATCCATAAGATAAATGTAAACATAATCTTAACACAAACTTTAAATCTAACCCTACCAACAACCCTAAACCTAAGTCAAATTCTAAACTTAAACCTAACACTAACCCTAACAATTACCCTAATACTGACCCAAACACCAACCCTAAACCTAACCCAAACTGTAAACCTAACCCTAACCCTTACACAAACCCTAAACTTACTCTTAATCCTAGAACTAACCCTAATCCTAACCCTAACATAAACCCTAAACCTAACCCTAAATCTAGCATGAAACCTAAACCCAACCCTAAACCTAACCCTCAACTTAACCCCAATCTTAATGCTAATACTTATTCTAAACCTTACCCTATCACTAAACCTAACCCTGAAACTAACACTAAACCTAACACTAACACTAACCCAAATATTAAACTTAAGCCTAACACTAAGAGTAACACTGACCCTAATCCTAACCCTAACCCTAAACTTAAGGCTAACCCTAAACATATGGCTAATATGAACCTGAAACTAACAGTACTGCTAACACGAACCCAAAACCTAACCCTAAACCTAACATTAACCATAAACCTAAGACTAACCCTAACACTAAACCTAAACCTAATCCTAACCATAATGGTAACACAATACCTAACCCTTACAATAACACTAACCTTAATCTAACCCTAACCCTAACACCAACCCTATCTTAACAGTATCCCTAAACCTAAACCTAACACAACCTAACATAACCCAAACCATAATCCTAGAACAAACCCTAAATTAACCATACTACTAACCATAACATTAACCCTAATTTTACACTAACACTAATTGTAACCATAATCCTAAACCTAATACTACTCCTAACACTAATCCAAACACAAAACCTAAACCTAACAATGAATTGAACCCTAACCCTAACTCTAAACCTAATTCTAACCCTCACCATAACAAAAACCCTAACTCTAACCTTAACCCTAACTCTAACACTAACCCTAAACTAATGCTAACCATAAATCTAAACCTAAACTTAACCTTAACAATAACCTAAAACTAACCCTAACCCTAAATCTAACCCTATCAGTAACCCTAACCCTAACACTAATTCTACCTTAAATCTTATCCTAACCATAACAATTACCCTAATTAATTAACCCTATCACTAACACTAATCATTATCCTAACCCTAAGAATAACCCTAATCCTAACCCTATCACATACCCTAACAGTAACTGTTACACCAACCATAACACTAACCCTAATCCTTACCCAAACCCTAACAATACCACTAACCCTAACCCTAAACTAAAACTTAAACCTAAGCCTAACATTAACCCAATACCTAACCCCATTCCTAACACTCACACTAACACTATCCCTAACCCTAACCCTAACACTAACACTAACTCTAAACCAACCATAACAAAAACTCTAACCTATACCATAACACTGACCTTAACATAATCCAAACCCTAACACTTACATAATCCTAACAGTAAACCTAACACTAACACTAATCCTAAAGCTTACACTAACCCTAACCCCATCTCTAACACTAATCCTAAAACAAAACTTCACCCTAACACTAACACTAAATCTTACCGTAACCCTAACCCTAACATAAACTCTACCCTAACCCTAACACTATCCCTAACACTAACTCTACCAAAAAACCTAACATTAACACTAATACTAACCATAACCCTAACACTAATTCTGAATCTAACACTAACCCTAATAGTAACCCTAACCCTAAAACTAACCATAATCCTAACACTAACCTCAAACGTAACCTTAACCTACACAAATTCTAACTTTAACCCTAACCCTTATCTAACACTAAAACTAAATCTATTTGTTACAGAAACCATAACCCTAACACTAACACGAACCCTAAAGCCGACCATAACCCTCTAATTAACCCTAACCCTAACAATAAACCTAAACCTAAACCTAACACTAACCCTAAAACTAATCCTAACCGTAACTAAAACCCTAATACTAAAACTAACCATAATCCTACCCATAACCCTAAAACATACCCAAAACCTAACAGTAAACATAACTTTCAGCCTAATTCTAAATGTAAGTTTAACCCTAAGCCTAAACTTAACACAAAATCTATTCATAACACTATCCCCAACATGAACCATATCCCTAATGCTTTCACTAACCCTAAAACTAACCTTAAGCCTAAAACGAAGTGTAATACTAAAACTATCTCTAACCCTAATCTGAAACCTATCCCTAAACCTAAAACTAAACCTAAACTTAACCCCACCCGTAACCCTAAACCTAACACTAACCCAACCCCTAAAGCTAATTCTAACCCTTATCCTAATACTAACCATAAAATTAACCATAGCACTAACACTAAACATAAAACTAACCATAAACAGAACCCTAACACTAAACTTAACATTAAACTTAACACTAACCCTAAACCTAACCATAAACCTATCCCTACACCTAACCCTAATGTAGCACTAAACTAAAGCATAATCCTAACCCTAACATAAACCTTAACCCACCTCATAACCCTGAAACTAACTTAACCCTAATCCTAACCATAACCCTAATTCTAACCCTAACTCTATCTCTTATATGAAGATTGTCACTAACCCTAACACTAACCCTAATATTAAACCTAAACCCAACTCTAACCATATCACTAAGACTAACCCTAACCATAATCCTAAACCTAACACTAATCCTAACACTAAACCTAAGGCTAATCCTAACCCTAACTATAACCCTAATGCTAACCGTAAACCTATTTCCAACACTAACTCTAACCCTAATACTAACACAATCCCTAACCCTGATGGTAACCCAAACACACACCATAAACTGAACCTAACACTAATCCTAATACTAATCATCAGCATATACCAAATTCTCAAACTAACCCTAACCTTAACCTTAACACTAACAATAAGCCTAACCCTAAACCTAACACTTACCCTAATACTAAACCTTACCATAATTAGCAAACTAAACACTAACCCTTACTCTAAAATGAACCATAACCCTAACCCTAACCCTAAACCTAAACCTATCACTAACAGTAACCGTAACTCAAACCCTAACCCTAACACTAACTATAACATGAACCCTAATTCTAACACTAACACTAACCCTAATCCTGACACTAACCCTAAACTTGCCCCTAAACCTAAGACTACCTCTAACCCTAACCCTAACCCTAACTCTAACCCTAATGATAATACTGATGATAAATCTAAACCTAACCCTAACACTAACACTAACACTAAGTCTAACCCTAATGATAACCCTGAAACTAACTATAACATGACCCCTAAGCATAAACCAAACACTAACCCTAACCCTAATTCTAACCTAACACTAAAAATAATCTTAAAACGAATTCTAACCCTAATACTAACCTTAATCCTAACACTAACACTAAATCTAAAACTAACCATAACACAAACCATAACCTAAACCATAATCCTGACCCTAAGGTTACCCTAAACCTAACCTTTACCTAACACTAACCCTAACGCTAAACCTAACACAAAACCTCACCCTAACTCTAACATTAAAGCTAACCCTAAACCTAACCCTAAACTTAACACTAACCGTATCCCTAACCCTAAGAAAAATAACCCTAATACTAACACAAATCCTAACCTTAACCCTAACACTAACCCTAAATCTACATAACCTTAACATTGTCTGTAACCCAAACACTAACCACAACACTAACCTTAACGCTAACAGAAACACTAATTTTAACCCTAAAGGTAACTTAACCCTAAACCTAAACCCAACCATAACAAGAACCCTAACTATAACCCTAACAACAACCCTAACCCCAACCATAACCCTCTCACTAAATCTAAACCTAATACTAAACTTAAGCCTAAACCTAACCCTAATCCTAACACTAAACCTAACCCTAACCAAAACCCTTACCCTAAAACGAATCCTAACACTACCTGTAAACCTAAAACTAACACTAAACCTAACCCGAAAACTAAAACTAACCCTAACCCTAACCCGAAACATAAACTTAATCATAAAACTAAATCTAAAACTAAACCTAAATTTAACCCCACCCATAACCCTAAGCCTAACACTAACCGAACCCTAAACCTAACCTTTATCCTTACACAAACACTGACCCTACACTAACTTAAGTTAGTAACACTAGGTTAATAAATATGTTGGTAACACTAACCCTAGGCATAACACTAAACGTAAACCCAACCATAAAAAGAACTCTAACACTAAACCTAACACTAAACCTAACACTAACCCTAAAAGTAACTGTAAACCTATTCCTAACCCTAACCCTAACCGTACCCCTAAACCTAAGCATAATCCTCTCTAATGCTTATCAAAACACAATCCCTAATTTTGACCATAAACCTAACACAAACCATAACCCAAACCCTAACACTAACCATAACACTAACCTTAAACTGACACCTAATTCTAAAACTAACCCTAACCCTAACACTAAACCTAAAGCTAAAAGTAAACAAAACACTTACCCTAACACTAAACCTAACCCTAATCCTAAACCTAACCCTAAGCCTAACACTGACACTAAACTTAACCCTAATGTTTACACTAACACTTACCCTAACCGTTAGCCTAAGCCTATCACTAAAATTAATCCTAACTCTAACGCTAATCCTAACCATAACCTGAACACTAACCCTAACACTAATACTAACCAAAACCCTCACCCTAACTAACACTATTTCCACCCTGACATTAACCCTAACCCTATCCTTAACACTAAACCTAACCCTAACACTAACACTAACCATAACATGAACCCTAACCCAAACCCTAACACTAATCCTCACTCTGACCCTAATCCTAAAAATAACATTAAACCTAACTCTAAACCTAATTCTAACACTAACACTAACAAAAACCCTAACAATCACATTAACCATAAACCTAACCCTTACCCTAACCCTTAACCTAACAATAATGCGAACCCTAAATTTATCCATAACACTTACCATATCAGTAAGTGTTAAGGATTAGTTTCTAAAACTAATTCTAATGCTAACATAATTCCTAATCTTAACAAAAACCATAACCTGAACCTAACACTAACAATAACACTAACTTTAAACCTACAACTAACTGTAAAACTAGCCATGAACCTGACCCAAACCCTAACCTGAAAACTAACCCTAAACCTAGCAATAATCCTTATCCTAAATCGAACCCTAATACCAACACTAAACCTAACCCTAACCCTAACACTAAACTTAAATTTAATCCAAACACTAAACCTAACACTACTCCTAACACTAATCAATACACAAAACCTAACCCTAACGCTTATACTAACACTAACCCTAAACCTAACCCTAACCATAACACTAATTCTAACTCTAACTCTAAATCAACCCTAAAACTAACCCTATACCTAACTCTAAACCTAATACTAACCCTAACCCTAAACCTAACCAATATCCTATCTATTACCATAACACTAACCCTAATGATAACACTAATCCTAAACCTAACCCTAAACCTTTCCCTAAAACTAAACCTAAACTTAACCCTACAACTAACACTAACCCTAAACCTTACCCTAGACATAACCATAATCCTAACCATTGATCTAACACTAACCCTAATACTAACACTAACACAAACTCTAACTAACCCTAAACCTAACACTAACATTAACCCTAACCCTAAAATAACCCAGAGCCCAAACCTAACCCTAAACCTTACTGTAACCTTAACCCTAAACCTAAACCAAACTCTAACCAGAATCCTAACACATTAACTGAACCTAACATTAACCCTAATCTTTATTTTAACCCTAACACTAACTCTAAAACTATACTAACCCTAACCCTAAACCTAATCCTAAATCTAACCGTAACCATACATTTAACACTAAAACCAACCTTAAACCTCACCCTAAACATAACCCTAATCTAACACTAACCCTAAAATTAACCATAAACCTAACCCTAACCCTAACCCCAACACTAATTTTAAACCTAAGCCTAATCTTACCCCTAACACATCCCTAACCCTAGCCCTAATCCTAAACGTAAGACTAACCAAACACTAACACTAATACTAACCCTAAAAATATCACTAACTCTAACTTTAAAACTAACTCTAACCCTTACCGAACCCTAACCATAACACTAACTTTAGCACTAAACCAAATCCTAACCCTAAACTTTACCCTAACACTAATCCTAACCCTAACCATAATACTAACCTAACACTAACACTAAAGCTAACCCAAACCCTAACTCTAACCCTCACCCTAAACCTAAAGATAAAACTAACCCTAATCCTAAACTTAACACGAAGACTAAACATAACCCTAAACCGAACCTAACTCTAACACTAACCTTCACCATAACACTAACTCTAACCCTAACAGAATAACAAAACCTAAACCAAATCTTAACTTTAACATAACCCTTAACCTAACCTTAACCCCAACACTAACCCTAAACCTAAAGCTAACCCTAACACCTACACTAAACCTAAATCTCAACCTAACCCTAACCCAAACACTAACACTAAACGTAATTCTAACACTATGCCTAAACCTAACTCTAACACTTACCCCCAAACTAGTTGTAACCCTAACAATAAGCCAACAATAACATAGCACTAACCCTAAACCTAATCCTAACAGTAACCCTAACCCTAAACCTTACTCTTACCATAACTCTAACATTAACCATAAAACTTACCCTAAATCTCACCATAACCCAAACCCTAACCTTAACACAAATCTAACCCTAACCCTAACCCTAACATTAATCCTAACACTAACCCTCACCCTAGCCCTAACACAAACACTAAGGATCATCCTAAACTTAACTCAATCACTAACCCTTACCCTAACCCTAACACTCATCCTAACCTTTACCCTAACCCTAACCGCAACCCTATCCCAAACCCTAACCCTAACCCTTACCATAAACCTAAGCCTAACCAAACCCTAATTGTAACCCTAATATACACTAAAACTAACAAAAACTTTATCCCTAACACTAACCCAAACCCTATCCGCAACCCTAACATTAAATATACACTAACCATATCCCTAATGTTAACACTAACCCTAACCATAAAACTAACCATAATTCTAACCCTAAAACTATCCCTAAACCTAAAGCTAACCCTAAACCTAAACTTAACCCAAACACTAATACTAACCCTAACCCTAACCATTACCTTAACACTATCCTTAACCCTAACCCTAAACCTAAACCTAACCCTAAACCTAAACCTAACCCTAAACCTAACCCTTACCCTAACTGTAACCCTGTCACTAACACTAAACCTAACCCTAAACATAATTCTATCCCTAACCCTAAACCTAACCCTGTTGAGAGCAACAGAAAAAGGGGCTCCAGAAAACTGCCATGTGCCTGCAAACTTCCAGCTTCCAGCTGATGATTGGCTCACAATGACCCCAACAAACTTTCAGCTGCCAGCTGATTGGCTCCTCTGTGATGATGCTCATTGGGCTGTTTCCCCACCCTTTCAGACCACAGAGCTGCTCATTGGGGGACATTTTTGGCTCCACTTATGCGACCCAGCCAATAGGCCTCAAGAGCAGGAGGAGTGGGGTGTTGAGAGGCGTGTGGGAAGCTGGTGGTGGTAATTGGGCCCTGAGGGAATTCCTGAAGAACTCCTGTGGTGTGGTGTGTGTGTTCTAAAAATAAAGTTTGTTTCTGCTTGATAAGTGCTCATGAATTGTGCCCAGCCAGACTGGAATTTTATGGCCTGCATGAGGAATGACTGAGGGTAAGTGATAAGGTAAACTGCTTGCCCCTGAGGGCAGGGCTAGAGGATAGGTAGCAAATTTAAGATTCTTCTTTCCTTTTATTTCACTTTTGTTTTAAGTTGCCTGTCCCTGGAGATATGTAAGATAGAAGTAAAACAACTCACATCTGAGGAAAAAACTATTTGCGTCTGAGGAACAGACAGAGAGAAAGTAGGGATGGACATTTCAGGAGGATAGAAAGGCTACTACAATGATTTTTTTTTGTTCCATATTTGTTTCATTCTGTTTCAGTTTTGTTTGGCATCATCATGTTGAGTTGTATTATAGTAGAAATATGGGATAAGAAATTAGTAAAAAACAAACCGAAAGAGTGTTAAGTAAATTGTTAGAGGAAGGAGGCATCCCAGCAAAATCAAGAGCAGTCAGAGCATATGTTGATACAATACAAAAGTGTAGCTCATGGCTTTTTAAGGAAGAGTTGTTAAATATATCACAATGGAACCATCATAGTGAAGATATAAAAAGAATAGAAAAGAAAAGCCCAGGGACTCTGCAAGTTGGCACATTGCCATTGTGGACATTCATATCTTGTTTGCTTAGTCCAAAGTTTAGTTCAGACAATGGTAGAGGAAGGAGAAGACATATTGATTCAAGTAAAAGAGAAGGTCTCTCAAGTTAGTCATACAGAGGAAAAAATTCAAGTAAAAGAGAAGGTCTCTCGAGGTAGTAAGACAGAGGAAGAAAGTTTAGAGCAGAAAAAGCAATCAGGGGAAAAATTACAAAAGGAGACTGATACTAACACCTTTCTATCACCAGAGAGCATAAGTGTCCAACCAACAATGCCACCTCCGTATACTGGGAGGCCCCTAACCCCCATAGTTGATAGATGGAATCCTGAGACAGGACCTCAAATATTAACATGCCCTGTATTTGAGCAGACAGAAGGACAGTGAATTCACCATGCTTTAGTTTTCAAAACAGTGAAGCAGCTAAAAGAGACTGTATGAACCTACGGTCCTCAAGGACCCTTCACTGTAAGCATGGTCAAATTCATTACCAACTTGAACATGACACCAGCAGATTGGGCTAGTATGTGTAGAGCTCTGCTAAATGGAGGACAATACCTGTTACGGAAGGTTTCCAATGAAAAATTTTGCAAGGAGATGGCTAGGTGAAATGCAGCAGCTGGTTATCTTCAGAGAAATCTAGATATATTTTTAGGAAAGCGACCTTATGAGTATCAGCAGCAACAAATTGCATATGATCCTGTCATATACGCACAAATTGCTGCAGATGCAGATTGCATGGAAGACTTCACAAGGACATGGATGTTTACAAGGTCAATTATCTAAGGTAATACAAGGAGCTAATGAAACTTACACTGAATTTGTAGATAGACTTATTCAAATAGCTACCAGAGTTTTTGGGAATATAGAAAAAGCATTGCCATTAATTAAAAAAAAAAAAAAAACTGGCTTATGAACAAGCAAATCATTGGTGCAGAGAGGTCATTAGACCATGGAAATATTAAGATTTAAACACATATATTAAAATATGTAGAGACATTAATGAACAAGGGCAAGAAGTGGCAGCTGCAGTACAACAGGTTTTAGATGCCAGGCCAAAAACATGCTACAATTGTGAACAAACAGGACATTTTAAAAGGAATTGCCCCCTAGGAGGGAGGTTTTAAAAAACTAGGTATTAAAGGAGTGGAATACTGGATATTTGCCCACAATGCTGTAGAGGGAGACATTGGGCTAATGAATGCCATTCTCAAACCACCATTGAGGGTATTCCATTAAAAGAAAAATAAGGACCAGGTGTCTATCCACTATATCGTGGAGAAAGGCATCGGGCTCTATTGCCCAAAAATGGACAGGGGGCCCAATTCTCTGGGGCCCAAGACCACAAATATATTGGGTACTGGAGGAACCCAGCAACCCCATCAGTGTAGTACCCAGGACACATTGTCCATTAGATCCTTCACTAGACAAACCAGAGGAAGTGCAGGATTGGACATCTGTTCCCCCCACCAGAACAGTACTAACTCCAGAGATGAGAGTTCAAATCATTCCCACAGGTTTAAAAGGACCACTTCCCAAAGGAACAGTAGGCTTATTATTGGGAGGCAATTCTTCTACTCTAAAAGTAATTATGAGTCCTGGGGTAATTGATCCCAATTATGAAGGTGAAATAAAAATTATAGCCAGTTCCCAAAAGAGTGTATCAGTAATGTTACCAGGAGATAGAATAGCACCGTTACTAATAATACCCAGCCTACATGATAAATTTTTCAGTTGTACTGTAGAAAGAGGTTCCAGGGGATTAGGCTAAACAGGTGTAGATTGGGCTATGCTTTCTTTAAATTTAGATTTTCACCCCATGCTAAAACTAAATACTCAAGAACATGAATTTAATGGGCTACTGGATACAGGTACAGAACTTAGCATCATTTCTCGTCAAGAATGGTGAAAACATTGGCCATTAAAACAAGCCACTCAAACACTTTGAGGCCTAGGAGTGGTGACTAATGCACATAGAATTGCAATGGTATTAGATTGGAAGGATCCTGAAATTTGTGAAGGAACTATACAGCCATATGTTGGATCATCTTCCCGTAAATTTATGGGGACGAGATATCCTACATCAATTAGGTTTGACATTAGCAAATAACATCAATCAAAATGCACCCACTATTAGGGCTAGACAAGGTTTTAGGAAAGAAAAAAAAACATTAGAAGCATAAGAACAAGTTATAGCAGAACCAATACAAATAGATCAAGGAAGGAACAGACATAGGTTGGATTTTCAGAAGGGGTCACTGAGACAATAAAAATTACTTGGAAATCAGAAAGACCAGTATGGTTTTCTCAGTGGCCCCTGACTATAAAAGGATACAAGCAGCCCATGATCTGGTCAAACAACAATTAGCGGAAAGGCATATTCAACTTTCTTTATGTCCCCATAATACTCCCATTTTTGTCATCAAAAAGAAATCTAGTAAAATGAGATTATCGCAAGATTTAAGAGCCATTAATAATGAGATGGTTATTATGGGACTTGCTCAATGAGGGATTCCTCAATTGTCTGCTTTGCCAAAAACCTGGTATGTTTTAGTTATAGTTATTAAAGCTTTTTTTTTTTCCAATTCCAATTCATCCTGAGGATAGTCCAGGTTTTGTATTTACTATCCCTGCACTGAATCATGAAGTCCTGATAAGAAATATGAATGGTAGTACTCTCTCAAGGGATGGCTAAGAGCCTAACTATGTGTCAAATTTATGTTAACAAAGTAATCCAGCCACTTAGAAATCAAAATCCTGAACTACATATATTTCACTATATGGATGATGTATTATTAGCACACAAAGATAAAAACACATTGCTAGAATGTTATGCCACACTTTCAAACTTATTAAAAAAATACAATCTAGAGATAGCAGTAGATAAAGTACAATTAAATTTTCCAATTAATTATTTAGGAGTTTTATTATCCTCAATGATGGTCCATCCACCAAAAATTCAAATACAAGTAGATCAATTCAAATCAGTTTCTGATTTTCAAAAGTTATAAGGAGACATAAATTGGATATGGTCTTTTGTAGGCATAAAAACAGGAGAGTTGGGACTTTAATTTTATATCCTCAACGGTCTATCAGATCTAAATTCACCCTGAATATTAGCACCTGAAGCAAGAAAGGCATTAAAATTATTGAAACTTATATGGAAAATATGCATTTGGATAGAATTTATATGTTTGCCTTTATTATTTATTGTACTATCAACAAAAAATATTCCTACAGGAGTATTTTGGCAAGAAGGTTCATTATTATGGATACATTTATCTTATTCTCTTAACACTATTCTTACTAGGTATTCTGAGGCTGTAGGACAATTAATACTCAAAGAAATAAAAGCAGCAAAGGGAATGTTTGGAATTTCTTCCAATAAAATTATTACTCCATGTACTATGGATCAAATAGATTAGTTAGCTAATGAGTTACTTGGGCAATAATCATGTGCAAATCTAATATTTCATTTGATAACCACTTACCATATAATCCTTTATTGTCTATTTGGTAATCACATCCTGTAATTTTTCCAAAAATGACAAGAAAAGCACCTATCATGACTGCTTCAAATGTATTTACTGATAGGTCAAATGTTTACACCTTATCAAACTTTAACATTTTTAGTACCCAAACAATCTGCTCAAAAGGTAGAGATTATTTCAGTATTACTAGCTTTTGTGATGTTTAAAGATTCTGTATTTAATTTATTTTCAGACAGTCAGTATATATTTAATGCTATAGTATCCCTTGAATAAGCTGGAAAAACTTCCACTTCCTCTACTGTTTTCTCTTTGGTTTCCACTATACAAAGTCTAATCTGGGACAGAAAAGATCCTTTTTTTATAGGACATATCAGGGCACATACAAAATTGCCTGGAGCCCTTAGTTTGGGAAATTACTTAGCAGATAAAACTAACATGACATACATATATTCTCTACACTATAAGAAGCTACAAATTTTCATAAAAAGTTCCATGTCAATGCTAATGCTTTACAAAAGCATTTTCAAATAACTAGCTAGACAAATAATAAAACAATATCAAAATTGAGTGACTTTTTTACCACAAACTAATCTTGGAGTAAATCTTAGAGGACAAATGCCTAACCATATTTGGCAGATTGACGTCACACACTGGCCAGAATTTGGAAAATTAAAATATTTGCATGTTACAGTTGATATTTCTTCTGGATTTTTGATATTCTCCCTTCATGCTGGAGAAATATCTAAAAATATTATAGCTCATTGCTTATGAAATTTTGCCACTGTGGGCGTTCCAAAACAGTTAAAAACAGATACTGCCACTGGTTATACTTCTACATCTTTTAAACAATTTTGATCATCATTTGGCATTACTCATATAACAGGAATCCCATACAATTTACAGGGACAAGACATAGTTGAAAGAGCTCATCAAACTATTAAAATGCACTTATTAAAGCCAAAAAAAGAATTGGGAAGGGGTATATATTCCCCAACGATAAACTTAAAATAACCCTTTTAACCCTAAGTTTTTTAAATTTGGATTCATCAGGGCTCAATGCTGCAGAAAGGCATATGTGTCCAAAAATATACATAAGCCCAAGTACTTTGGAAGGATATTCTAACAGGACAATTATGACTCCAATAATGTCTGAAGTCAGGGAGGACAGCAGCCAATTTGGATTCCAGAAATTAACTAAGGTCCTGACCCAGTAATTGTCTGAAGTCGGGGGTCTGTTTGTGTGTTTCCACAGGGAGAATAGTAACCAATTTGGATTCCAGAGAGATTAACTAAAGCGATTTCTTCAGACCAAAAAGAAGATGATTTGGCTCAAATCCATAGCTGATATCCAGAAGTCCAGTTTGGCTATCCTTAATCTGCAACATAACCAGGATGGTACTTTCAATATCTATTTTATTATTGCCCTTTTTCACATCATGAAGTTCTATTTTGTTTTTTTGAGCTCATACAGACCAAGGTTAATGTTTTGCTGATCAGTTCTCTTTTTTGACAATAGAGTTTTTAAACATTGCAATGAAGATTTCACCTGTAAAAAGTTATAAGGCCTATACTATTGTGTTATGTGTTGTATGTATTATATTATGTGTGCACACTTGTGTTTTGTGCTGTATGTTTGTATGTACATATGTCCATATATCATATATGATGAGCACTCATGAAAAAATGGATCCAAATATTTCTTTTTTAATTCACATGATATAAGTGGTTTAATTTAAATTGGGTAAACAGCTGTTGAGAATTGTTTTAATATGTGAACAAAAAAAGGAGGTTAACATATCTGTTTGTTTACTTTCACATTTCCTTTTCATTATATTTAATAATTCTGTTCAAGATATTTTAAAATGTTCAGAAACGTGTTTTCTTTTAGTGCCTTCTGGAATGTTACATAATTTTTTCTTTAGCCATTACCAGAATTCCTATCTTTATCCCAGTGCCAGTGAAGACAAATATAAAACCAATCTATAGCTTCTGCAATAGCTATCACTGAACTGCTTGCAGAACTTGCCTGGACTATGTATCACTTGTATGCATTGTGAACTAACTTGTATGCATTGTGAACTATCTGTTGGTGTAGAGACTTGTGGTAGTTTTGCAGTATTTTTTCTGATGGTGTCATCAGTGGTACAATTTTTCCAAAAGGAGCCATCAATTGGTTTGTTGTATCCTCCTCCCTTTCTTGTGATGGTCATTCAGCTAAAATTTGGGGACCAACAGAGGTGAGACAAAGAACCTCATTCCCCCGGTACAAAGACCTATCCACAGGTGTGGCTGTATGCTGGACCAGTAGTCAATGACAGGTCAGATCCAATTACAATGGTACCAACCTAAGACAGGAGGCTGATGCCTTGAGGTCAGCTCATCTGGTGACTGGTAAGGACCATATGTTGTATTGGACAACCTAAGGCAGGCACAGTCCCTAAGCCACATGCTTGTTGTATAAACAGAGAGGGGGAGATGTTGAGAGCCACAGCCGAAGGGGCCCCAGCAAACATCCAGCTGCCAGCTGATGATTTGCTCACAGCAGCCTCACCAAACTTCCAGTGGCCAGCTGATTAGCTCCTCTAGGTCACGCTCATTGGGCTGTTTCCCCACCTTTTCAGACCATGGAGCTGCTCATTGGGGGACTTTTTCTGCCTCCACCCATGCGACCCAGCCAATAGGCCTCAACAGCAGGAGGAGTAGGGGGTTGAGGGGCTTGTAGGAAGCCGTTGGTGGCATTTGGGCTCTTAGGAAATTCCTGAAGAGCTTGTGTGGTGTGGTGTGTGTGTAAAAAATAAAGTTCATTTCTGCTTGATAAGTGGCTTGTGAATTATGCCCAGCCGGACTGCAGCATAACCCTAAAACTAACACTAAACCTAAACATACACCTAACAATAAACCTAAACCTAACCCTAGACCTAACCCTAATCCTATCAGTTATCCTAACACTAACCCTAACACTAACACTAACACAAAACCTAACCCTAAACCTAACACTAACATTAACCCTAACCCTAAACTAAACCAGAGCCCAAACTTAACCCTAAACAATACCATAACCCTAACCCTAAACCTAACACTAATGCTAACCCAAAACCTAACACAAACCCTAACCCTAATCAAAACCTTAATCCTTACTTTAACCCTAACACTAACCCTAACCCTACACTAAACCTAACCCTAAACCTAATCCTAACTCTAACCCTAACCATAAATCTAAAACTAAAAGTAATCCTAAACCTCACCATAAACGTAAACTTAACCTAACACTAATCCTAAAACTAAACATAAACCTACATCTAACCCTAACCAAAACAGTAATTTTAAACTTAAGCTAACTCTATCCCTAACATATACCTAACCCTAACCCCAATCTTAAACCTGTGACTAACCAAACACTAACCCTAATCCTAACCCTAAAAATATCACTAACTCTAACCCTAAAACTAACCCTAAACATTACCAAAAATCTATCAGTAACCAAACCCTAACCCTAACCCTAACCCTAACATTAACCCTAACCCTAACCCTAACACTAACCCTAAAACTAACATAACACTAACGTAACCCTAGCTTAAAAAAAACAAAAAAACAAAAAAAACACATTAATTAAAACTTAACCCTAGCCCTAAACTAAACCTACCCTAACCCTTACCTAACCCTAACCCTAACCCTAAACCTAACCCTAACCCTAATCCTAAACACTAACTCACATCTTAACATTCAACCTTACCCCTACCCTAACACTATCACAAACCCTAAACCTAATCCTAACTTCAAACATAACTCTAACCTTAAAGCTAACCCTAAAATTAACTCTAATCCTAAGGCTAACTTTTATTCTAACTGTTACCTTAAACCAACCCTAACCCAAAGCCTAACCCTCACTGTAACCCTAACCCTTACCCTAAACCTAACCCTAATGCTAAACCTAAACCAAGACTAACTTTAACCCTATCCAAAACCTAAACCTAATTCTAACTGTAAACCTAACCCTAAACCTAACCCTAACTAAATATAACCCTAACCCTACCCCTACCCCTAACAATAACTCTAAACCTTATCTTAACCCAAACCCTAACTCTAACCCTCACCCTAACACTAACCATTAACCTAACACTATCCCTAACACAACCCTACTCTATCCCTAAACCTAACTATAACCCTAACCCAAAATCTAAAGCTAAACCTTAACTTACCCTAACCTTAACAATAAACCTATCCTTATATCTAAACCTCAACCTAACTTCACCTAACCCTTACCCTAAAATGAACCCTCACCCTAACTCTAACCCTAATCGAAACACTAACCCTAACCTTTACCCTAACACTAACCCTAACCATAACCATAACACTAATTTAACACTAACACTAACCCAAACCCTAACTCTAACTCTAACTCTAACTCACCCTAAACCTAAAGCTAACAATAACCCTAATACTAAACTTAACACGAACCCTAAACCTAACCCTAAACTGAACCTAACTCTAACCCTAACCTTCACCATAACACTAACTCTAAACCTAATACTAACACAAAACCTAAACCAAATCCTAAGTTTAACAAAAATTTTATCCTAAGCCTAACCCCAAACCTAAAGCTAACCCTAATCCCTACACTAACCTAAACCTCACCCTAACCCTAAACCCAAAACAAACACTGACATTAAATGTAACTCTAACACTTACCTTAAACCTAACTCTAAACTTTACCCAAACACTAGTTGTAACCCTAACCCTGACACTAACATAACACTAACCCTGACCCTAATCCTAAACATAACTATAACCCTAACCCTTACCCTAATCCTAACTCTAACCATAACCATAACCATAACCATAAAACTTACTCTAAATCTCACCATAACCCAAACCCTAACCCTAACACAAATCTAACATTAACCCTAATCCTGAAACTAACCCTAACCCTAACCCAAACATGAACAAAAAAGCTAACTTTAACTCTAACCATAACCCTAATCTAACACTAACACTAAACTTAACCCTAAATCTAAACCTCACCTTAAACTTAACATTAGAACAAACCCTAATCCAAACACAAACACTAAATCTACCCCTAACCTGAACCTAAATATAACACAAAACCTCACTGTAACACTAAACTTAACACTAACCAAAACACAAACCCTATACCCTAAAATATTTACAAACCTTAACCTAATCCTAATCCTAAACCTAACCCTAAAAATAAACCTAACCCGGACACTAACCCTAAGCCTCACCATAACCTAATCTGAAACCTAACACTAACCCTAACACTGACCATAACACTAATCTTAAACCTAATCTAACCTTAATACAAACACTAAACCTAACCTTAACCCTAACTCTAAAGTTAACACTAACCCAAATCAAAACCCTATCCCTAAAACTAACATGACCCCTACCCCTAATCCTAACACTAACTCTAACTGTAACCCTAAGCCAATCCCTAACAGTAACCCTAACCTTAACTCTAACCCTAAACTTAGACCTAAAACTAACACACACCATAACACTTAGCCTAACATAAACACTAACCCTAAACCTAACCCTAATTTAACACAAGCCCTAACCTTAATCCTAACACAAAATCTAACCCAAACCTTAACCCTAACCCTAACACTATCTCTAAACCTAATCCTAACCCTAACGCTAACCCTAACCTAACCCTAAACCTCAACCTACTGTAACTCTTATCCTAAACTTTATCATAACCCTAACTATAACCCTAACCGTAACCCCTACACAAACCCTAATACTAAACCTTACGCTAACCTAAATCATATTTCAAACACTAACCCTAACCATAACACTAACACTAACACTAACTCTAACCATAATCCTAAAACTAACCCAACATTTTAATCTAACTGTAAACCTAATCATAACCCTAACACTAACCCTAAAACTAATCCTAACACAAAACCTACCACAAACATAACCCTAACCCTTAAGGAAACCCTAAACCTAAAACTAACCCTAATACTAATACTAATCCTAATTTCAACCCTAACCCTAATCGTAAACCTAAACTGAACCATAAAAATTTCCATAAACCTAAACCTAAACTTAAGCTCTCCCTAAAATTAACCCTAATCCTGACACTCACTCTAAACCTAAGTGTAACCCTAACCCTTACCCTAACACTAACCCTAACTGTAACCCTAACCATAAACCTAAAGCTAACACCTACCGTAAACTTAACACTAACAGGAACCCTTAACATAACCCTAACCCTAACCTAATGGTAAACCCAAACACTAAAAATAAACCTAACCCTAACACAAACCCTATCCCCTACCCTAACCCTATAACTAACCATAACTCTAACCCTAACTGAACACTAAAACTAAACCTAAACCTACAACAAGCCTTAACACTGAACCTAACCCTAATCCTAACACTAACCAAATCTCCAACAATAACCTTATCACTAACCCTAACCATAAGCCTAAACCTAAACCTAACACTAACCCTATTTGTGACCCTTACTTTAACCCTAACACTTAAACTAACACTAACACCCTAACACTATACCTAAACTACACATAAGCCTAAAACTGACCCTAACCCAACCCTATGCCTCACTCTAACCCTTTTTCCAATTTTAACCAATACCCTAATTTTAACACTAACCCTAACACAAAACTTAAACCTAACCCTTACCCTAACACAAACCATAAAGTAACCTTAACACTAACCCTACCCCAAACCCTAACATGAATTCTAAATATAAACCTTACCCTATCCAGAACCCTAAACCTAACCCTAACCAAAAACTAAACTTAACCATAAACATAACCCTAACCCTAACACTAAACCTAACCCTAACGCTATCGATAACACTAACCTTAAACCTAATTCTAAATCTAAATCTTGAAGAAACCCTAATCCTATCCATAACCCTAACACTCTTCAAAACCCTAACCTACCATTAACACTAACACTGAACCTAACCCTAAACCTACCCCTACCCCTAACCATAACCCTATTTCTTACCATAATGCAATCCTTAAATCTAACCCTTACACTAATCCTAATTCTTACCCTAACACTGACCCTAACCTACAAGTAAACCTAAAACTAACCCTAAATCTAACCTAAGCCTCACTCTAAACCTAATCTTAACCATAACCCTAACCCTTAAACTAACACAAATTTTACCTCTTACACGAGCACTAATCCTAACAGTAACCTTAAACCTAACCCTAATTCTAAAACTAATCCTAAACCAAATCCAAATCCTTACCCTAACCCTACAAATAACCCTAAACCTATTCCTAAAGTAAACCTTATCCCTAAACCTAACTGTAACACTAAACCTACCCCTAACCAAAGCCCTAACCCTAACACACTCTCTAACCCTAACACTAACACTATGCTAACACTAAACCTAAACCTAACCCTAACACTTACCTGGAAACTTATCCTAATCCTAACCTTTTCACCAACCATAAACCTAACCCTAAACATAACACTAACTATAAAACTAACCCAAAACCTAATCCTAACCCTAATCCTAAACCTAACCCTTACAAAAACAATAAATCTAGCCTACACCTTACCCTAACAAAAAGAATATTCCTCAAACACAATCTTAATACTAACCCTAACCCTAACCCGAACTCTAAAATTAACCCTAACACAAAACCGAACCCTAACACTAACCATAAACCAAAAATAACCTAAATATAACCCTAAACCTACGTTTAAAACAAACCCTAAAACTAACCCTAACTGTAAGACTAACACTAACCCTATACATAGCTGTAACCCTAAACATATCACCAACCCTAACACTCTCCCTAACACTAACACTAAATCTAAATCTAAACCTAACACTAACCCTAACACTAAACCTATCCCTAACACTAACAAGGACCATTAGTTTAACCCTAACACTAACCCAAATCCTAACCCTTACAATAAACATAAACCTAACCATAACCCTAACCCTAACCCTAAAATTAAACCTAATGATACCACTAACCTAACCCTAACACAAACCTAATTCTAACCCAAACCCCAGCTCTAAATACAAAGATATCCCTAACCTATCCCTAACCCTAACATTCTTGCTAACCCTAACAATAACACTAATCCTAACCCTTACAATAACCCTGAACCTAACCCTAAACCCAACACTAACTGTTACTGTAACTCTAACACTTTCACAGCTGTAATCGTAAAACTAGCACTAACCCTAAACCTCACCATAAATGTAACCCTAACCCTAACATTTACTCTAACCCTAACACTACCACTAAGCCTCAACCTAACTCTAACACTAACCCAAACACTAATCTAAAACCTAACCCTAATTCTAACTGTAACACTAACCATAATCCTAACCATAAACCTACAACTAACCCTAAACTAACACTAACAGAAACTCTAACACAAAGTCTACACCTAAACCTATCCTTAACCCTAACACTAACTCACACCATAATCTTAATGCTAACACAAACCCTAACCCTAACGCTAACCCTAACACAAATCCTAAACAAACCATAACCATAAACCTAATCTAAATTTTACCCTAACCCTTACCTAACCCTAATCCTTACCCTAATGCTAAATGTAACACTAACCCTGAACCTAACCCTAAATCTAACCCTAACCCAAATCTTAACCCTACAACTAACAGTAACCTTAACCCCACGACTAAACCTAACCCTTATCATACCCCTCAGCCTAACCCTAAATCTAAATCTAATCTCATCTATAAAATAAACGATAACCTTAACCCTAACCTTATCAATAACACTAACCATAACACAAACCCTAACACTAAACCTAATCATAACCCTAATCCTAACACTAAACCTAAGCCTAAACCTAAGCCTAAAGGTAACCCTAGCACTAAACTGAACCCTAAACCTAACCCTAACCCTAACATCAACCCTAAAGTTTACTGTAACCCTAAGCCTAACCCGAAACCTAACAATAACCATAAGCCTAACACTTACCATAACATTAAACCTAATTCTAAAAATAACCCAAACACTAAAACTAACTCTAAAACTAACCCTAATGCTGACACTAACCCTAACATTAACTCTATTTCTAATGCTAACCATAAAACTAACCCTAAACTTAACCCTATTGCTAACCATTTCACTAATCCTAATTGTAACAATAACCCTAAAAATAATCATAAGACCAATCCTAACCCTAACAACAACCCTCACCCTAAACCTAGCCCTAAATTTTAAGCTAACCCTTACCCTAAACTTAACCCTAACACTAACCCTAACCTTATTCTTAATCCTAATGGTAATCCTAATCATAATCCTAACCCTAACCCTAACCCTAACCCTAAACCTAAACTATTTCATAACAGTAAACCTAATCCTAAACCTAACCTTAACACTAACACTAATTTTAACCCTAACACAAACAATAACCCTAACCCTAACACTAACCATTACCCTAACCCTAAACCAACCCTAATCCTACCCTAACTCTAACCCTAACACTAGCCCTAACACAAACACTAATCGAACCCTAAACCTAAATTTGTTCCTAATCTTAACCCTAACCCTAACATTAACATTAACCTTAACCTTAACCGTGATTCTGAAGCTAACAATCACCTAATATTAACCCTAAACCTAATGCTAACCCTAACACTAAACCAACACTAAACCTAAATCTATTACCCTAACATTGAACCTTACCCTAAAACTAACCTCAACCATAAACATAACCCTATCACTAATCTTAACCACAATTCTAACAGTAATTTTAACACTAACACTAGGCTTAACCCTAAAACTAATCATAACACTATCCCTAAACTTACACCTAACTTAAAACTAACTCTAAACATATTTCTAACCCTAACAATATAATAAACCCTCACCCTAACCGTAACACAAACACTAACATTAAAACTCACCCTAACCCTATCTCTCACCCTAACCCTAACCCCAACCCTAACACTCATGTTACCCATAAATGTAACACAAACACTAATTTGAACCCTAACACTAACTCTGACCCTAAACATAACCCTAACACGAAAGTTAAACTTACCCTAGCCCTAACCCTAAAACTAACCCAAACACTAGCTCTAAAGCTTACCTTAAACCAAAAAATAAACCTAACCGTAACCCTAACCTTAACACTAATCCTAATGAAAACCATAAATCTGACTCTAACATGAACACTATATCTGAACCTAACCCTAACACTAAACCTACCACTAACTCTAAACCTAACCCTAACATTAATACAACCATAAAACTAAACCTAATCCTAAACTTAACCCTAAAAAAAACCTAACCCCAATCCTAATCCTATCCCTAATTCTAATGCTAAACATAACCCCAAATCTAACAATAACCCTAACAAAAATCACAACCCTAACTCTAACACTAATACTAATCCTAAATCTACCCCTAAACCTAAAATTAATATTACCCGTAATTGTAAAGCTAATAATAATTCTAACAATAATCCTAAACCTAATTATAACCATAAATATAACACTAAAGTATAGTAACCATAAAACTAACCCTAACCCTAACCCTGACACAAACCCTAACCATAACCATAACCCTAACCCTAACTACCCTATCCCTAACCCTAACCCTAACACTAAACCTAAACCTAATTCTAAATGTAATACTAACCCTGACACTAACCCTAACACAAACCCTAAACCTAACCCTTACCATAACACTAACACTAACCATAAACGTAAACATATCCCTAACCATAACACTTATCCTTACTGTAATCCTAACCCTAACACTTACTATAAACCTATACCTAATCCTAACACTATCAATAACACTAACCTGCTCCCTAAACCTAATACTATCATAAACCTAAACCTAATCTTAACCCTAACACAAACCTAACTCTAATCCTAACCCTAACACTAACATTCCCCAAAAGCGAACCCTAACACAAACCCTAATTCAAACACTAACACTAACCCTAATTCTAACCTACATTAACCCTAAAAGTAACCCTAAACTTAGCCCTAATGCTAACCCTAAAACTAACACTAACCCTAATTCTAACACTAACCCTCACCCTAAACATAATCCTAACATTAACCCTAACACTTACCCTAAAACAAAATTGAACATTAACATGAATCCTACATCTAACATACCCTAACAATAACTCTAACCCTAATCATAAATCAAACTCTGAACCTAACATAGCACAAACCCTAACCCTCACCCTAATCATTACCCTAACACTAATCTTAATCCTAAACCTAACCCTATCACGAAAGTTACCCCTAAACCTAACCCTAACATAACACTAACCTAAACATAACTGTACCCATAACACTAACTCTAAACGTATCCCTAACCTTAACTCTAAAATTAACCCTATCCCCAATTCTAAAAAAAAAAAAACAAAAAAAAACAACAACAACAAAAAAACACTAACACTAAACCTAACCTTAACCCTAACCCTAATCCTCACACAAATCCTAACACCAACTAACCCGAAACCTAACCCTAAACATAATAACCCTAACTCTGACACTAACACTAACACTAAACCTAAATCTAACCCTAATGCTAACCATAACTTAATTGTAGCCCTAACCCTAACCATAACCCTAGCATTAACACTAACCCAAACCCTAATACAACCACTAACACTGAACATAATCCTAAGCCTATCACTAACCCTAACCCTAAACCTAACAATAACTGTAACCATAACCCTAACCATAACACTAACCCTATCCAAACTCTATCACTAACAGCAATTCTAACCAAAACCCTAATCTTACCTGTAAACCTAACCTAACACTAACCCTAAGTTTAAACTTAGCAAAAAACTTAAACCCAACCATAACACTAACCCTAACCCTAACACAAACCTTAACAGTAACCCTAAACCTAACCCTAAGTCTAACACTAATTGTAACCCTAACCCTAACCATAACCATAACACTAACCCTATCCAAACTCTATCACTAACAGTAATTCTAACAAAAATCCTAATCTTACATGTAAACCTAACTTAACACTAACCTTAAGTTTAAACTTAGCAAAAAACTTAAAACTAACCATAACACTAACCCTAACCCTAACACAAACCTTAACAGTAACCCTAAAACTAACCCTAAGTCTAACACTAACTGTAACCCTAACCCTAACCATAATTCTCAATGTAAACCTAACTGTAACCCAAAACCTAACACTAACACAAAACCTAAACTTAACCCTAAATATAACCCTAACTCTAAACCTAACCCTAAAAATTACTCGAACACTAACCCTGTCACTAATATTAACACTAACCCAAACCCTAACCCTAACCCTAACACTAACCCTAACCCTAACCCTAAGCCTAACACTAACACTAACCCTATCCCTAACATTAACATTAACACTAACCATAAACCTAACTCTAACACTAACACTAACCCTAAACCTAACCCTAAGCGTAACCATAACACAAAAACTTATACAAACTCTAAACCTTTCACTAACCCTAACACTATCTTTAACCCAAACCCTAACACTTACACAAATATTAACACCAAACCTAAACCTAAGCCTAATCCTTACACTCCTGATAAACCTAACCCTAACACAAACCCTAAACCTAACACTCTCACTAACCCTAACCATAAAAATAAACCTAATCCTTCCCCTAACACTAACCCTAACACTAACTGTAACGATACACCTAACCCTAAAACTAACACTAACACAAAGTTTAACACTAACACTAAACATCTTTCAAAACCTAATCCTAACTGTAACCTAGTCCTAACCCTAACCCAAACCCTAACCCTAACTCAAACTCTAACTATAATTCTAACACTAATCCTATCCTTAATGTGTACCCTAACACTAAACCTAACCCTAACATGAACCTAAACCCTATCCATAATCTTAACCCTAAACATAATCCTAACCGCAACTCAAACCCTAACCCTAACCATAATTTAATCCTAACCCTAAAACTAATGCTAACACTAGCACTAACCCTAAACATATTCCTAAGCCTATTCCTAACCCTAACCCTAACACCAACCGTAAATTTAATTCTAACTTTAATCCTAATTCTAACTCTAACCCTAAAACTATGATAAAACATAACCCTAACCCTAACACTAAACCTAACCCTAACCCTAACCATAACATTAACCCTAATCCTAACATGAACCATAACACTAAATTAACCTCACTCTAACCATAGCAGAAAATCTAACACCAAACCTTACCCAAACCGTAACACTAAAACTAACAGTAACCCTAAAACAAACCCTAACACTAAGACTAAACCAAACACTAATCCTAATCCTAAACGTTACCCTAAAATTAATACTAAACCTAATTCTAAACCTAACAAAAACTTTAACCAAAACCCTAACACTAAACCTAACCTTAAACCTAACCCCAACTCTATCCTTACACTAACCCTAAAATGACCCTAATACTAACTATAACCCTAAATTTAACAAAAAAAAACACTAACCCTAATGCTAACACTAAACTTTAACCAAACCCTAAACCTAATTCTAATCCTAACCATAAATCTAAAAATAAACCTAACAATAAAACTAAACCTAACCCTAAACATAACAATAAACCTAACACTAACCCTAACCCTAACACTAAACATAAACATATACCTAACCCTAACACTAACACTAAACCTAAAACTAACCCTAACCCTAACCCTAAACTTAACACTAAATTCAACCCTAACCCTGACCCTCAGCCTAACACTAATCATAAATTTAATCCTAACCCTAACACTAACCCTAACCCAACCATAACCCTAACCCTAACTTTAACCCTATGACTAACCCTAACTCAAACCTAACACTAACACTAACCTGAACCCTAACCCTAATCCTACCTCTAAACCTAAACTGACACTTACTGTAACCCTTAAATTAACCATAAACTGGACCCTAACCCTAAACCTAAACTGAACTGTAGACAGAACCCTAACACTAAACGTAATCCTTACCTCAACACTAACCCTAACAATAACCCTAAATCTAAGGCTAATCCTAGCCTTAACCCGAATATTAACCCAAATTCTAACCATAAAATTAATCCTATCCCAAAACCTAACACTAAATATAGCACTATCCCTAACACTAATCCTAACCCTAACAGTAAACATAAACTTATACCTAATCTTAACACTGTTGCTAAACCTTACCTTAATACTAACACTAACACTGAAACTAACCCTAAACCTAAATCTAACAGGAAGCCTTACCCTAACCCTAACACAAACCCTAACCCTAAACTTAACTTTAAGCAAAACTCTAATTTTAAATCTAATCCTCAACCCAACACTAACCCTTACACAAACCCTAACCCTAACACTTACACTAACACTAACCCAACCCTAACCCTAACCCTAACAATAAAACTAACTAACCCTAACGCAAACCTAACACACTAATCCGAACCCTAATCCTATTCCAACTACTAAACCTAACCTAACACTTACTGTAACCCTTAACCGAACCATAAACTTAATCCTAACAATAACCCTAACCCTATCTCTAATCCCAACCCAAACCCTAACCCAAGCAGAAGCACTAACCCTAACCCTAAACATAACTCTAAAACTAAAACTAAACCTAACACAAAATTTAACCCAAACCCTAACACTAAACCTAACCCTTAACCCAACCCCAACTCTAACCCTAACACTCACCCTAAACCTAAGCCTATACCTAATTGTAACCTTCAATTTAACAATAACCCTAACCCTAAAACTATCCCTAAACCTAACACTAACCTTAAACCAAACCCTATATCTAATCATAGCCCTAAATCTAAACCCAAACCTAACAGTAAACATAAACCTAACCCTTATCTAACCCTAAACCTTACCCTAACCCGAACACTAAAACTCACCCTATATATAACACTAACCCTAATACTGAACCTAAACCTAACCATAACCCTAACACTAACACTAACCCTTATCCTAACACTTTAACTAAAACTAACCCTAATCTTAACCATAATCCTAACCCTAATATTAAACCTAAACCTAAACCTAAGGCTAACCCTAACACTATCCCTAACACTAAAGCTATCCCTAAACATAACACTAATCCTAACACTAACCCTAACCCTAAAACTAAATGTAAATGTATACTTAAATCTAACACTATTTCTAAACCTAAGCCTAACCCTAACACTAACACTAAAACTAAATATAAACATATCCTTTTCCCTAACACTATTTCTAAACCTAAGCCTAACCCTAACACTAACACTAACCCTAAAACTAACACTAACCCTAAAACTAACCCTAACCCTAACCCTAATGCTAACATGAACCCTAACCCTAACCCTAACACTAACTTCAACCCTAACCTTAACCCTAACCCTCAGCCTAACACTAACCCTAAAATCTAATCCTAACCCTAACACTAACCCTAACACAAAACCTAAGCTAACCCAACCATAACCCTAATCCTAACTATAAACCTAACACTAACCCTATCTCAAACCTACCACTAACACTGACCCAAACACTAATCCTAATACTACCTTTAATCCTAACATAAAATTTACTGTAACCCTTAACCTAACCATAAACCTAATCCTAACACTAAACCTAAACCTATCTGTAACCCAAACCCTAACAATATACCTAATCCTGCCTTAACAATAAGCCTAACACTAACCCTAAACCTAATTCCAGCCCTATTCTTAACCTGAAACCTAAACCTAATTTTAAACCTAACACCAATTGTAAACCTAACCCAACTTTACACAAACTCTAAAAATAACCCAAACCCTAACACCAACCATAACCATAACCTTAACCCTAACACTAACTCTAGTGCTAATGCTAACTGTAATCACAATCCTAACCTAACACTAACCCTAAAATAAATCCTATCCCTCACCATACCTCTAAATCTAACTCTAAGAGTAACCCTAACCCTAACCCTAACACTAACCATAAGCCAAAGGCAAACCCTTACCTAAATCATAAATCTAAACTTAACCTAACCCTAACCCTTCACTAACACTAAAACTAACCCTAATCCTAAACTTAACCCTAATCCTAACACTAAAACTAAGCCTAAAATTAACCTAACCCTAACACAAACCCTAACCCTAAACCTAAACCTAACACTCAAAGTAACCCTAACTGTAACCCTTGCACTTACTCTAACACTAACCTAAACCTTATTCTTACCCTATTATTATTTAAGTGTTAGTGATAGTTTAAGGGTTAAGTGTTAGGTTTAGGGTTATATTTAGAGTTAGGTTTAGGGTTAGCATTAGTGTTAGGGTAAGGTTTAGTATTATGGTTAGGTTAAGTATTAGGGTTAGTTTAAGAGTTAGGTTAATGGTAAGGGTTAGGGTTAGTTTTAGGGTAAGTGTTACGGTTGGTGTTAGGGTTAGGGGTATGGTGAGGGATAGGATTTGTTTTATCCCTAAACCTAAACCTAAACATAAACCTAACACTAACCATAACACTTACCCTAAAATTAACTCTAACCCTAACCCTAAACCTAACTCTTAAACTAATCCTAACTCTTAACCTAACCCTAATACTAAACCTTACCCTAACACTAATGCTAACCCTAAACCTAACTCTGAATCTTACCCTAAACCTAACACTTAACTCTTAAACTAACACTAACACTTAAATAACCCAAATATTTATCTTTACCATAACATTAACCCTACCCCTAACCCTAACTCTAACACTAACCCTAAGCCTAACACTATCCATATTTGTTTCAGTAAATCTAAACTTCACAATAACATTAACACTTACCCTAAATCCTTTCCTGACCCAACACTATCTCTAACCATAACCCTAATCCTAATCATAAATAACCATAACACTAATCTTAAACCTAACACTAACCATAACACTAACCTTAACCGTAACATTCAAACTAACCCTAACCCTAACCCTAACATGATCTGGAACCCTAACCCTAACAATGGATTTAACACTAAATCTAACCCTAAGACTAACCTTAAACCTCACACTAACCCTAATTAACCCTGAACACTAACACTAATCCTAACACTAATCCTAATCCTAACCATAACCCCAACACTAACAGTAACCTTAACCATAAAACTAACCCTAACCCCAAACTTAACACTAAACCTAACCCTAACCCTAAACCAAACACTAACCCTAAAACTAATCCAAACCCTAATCTTAATCCTAAATGTAACCCTAACACTAACTCTAACCCTAAACCTACAGTAAACCTAAACCCTATCTTACCTAACCCTAAATCTTACCCTAACCTGAACAATAAACCTGACCCTAAACCTAAAATAAACATAACACTAACAGCAAACCTAAGCCTAATCATAAATCTAACACTAACACTAACACTAACCTTAACACTAAACCAAAAGCTAATACAAACCTCAAGCCTAATGCTCACCCTAACTCTAACCCTATACCTAACCCAAACACTAACACTAACACTAACCCTATTTTTAAACCTAACTCTAAATATAAAACTAACCCTAAACCTAACCCTAATTTTAAACATAACCATAACCTTAACACAAACCCTAACTCAACCCTAACCTAAAACTAAAACTAACCCTAACACTAATCATAATGCAAACCCTAAATGTAACACTAAACCTAACCCTAACACTTATCCTACTCTTAAACTTAACCTAACACTAAACCTAACCCTAACAATAACCTTAACACTTACCCTAACAACAACACTACACCTAAACCTAACCGTAAATCCTACCCTAATCCTATCTGTAACCCTAACACTAACCCTAAACCTAACCTTAAATCCTACCCTTAACCCTAAAAACACCCTAACACTAACCCTAACACTAAACCTGAAACTTACCATAATGATAAATCCAACCCTAACTTTAAAATTAACCCTTATACTAACCCTAACCTCAACACTAATCCTAAACACAACTCTAACCTAAATCTTAGGCTAACACTAACAATAACCCTAAAACTAACACTGACACTAACCCTAACCCTAACCAAAACAATAACCATAACACTATCCATAACCCTAACCCTAACCGTAATTTTAAACCTATCAGTAACTCTAACATAATCCTTAACCCTAACCATAATCCAAACCCAAACACTAACACCAAACCTAAACCTAACCCTAACTGTAACAGTCACGCTAAACCTAACCCTAACATGAACCCTAAACCTAACTCTAACTCTAACCTTAAGTATAAACATAACCCTAACCCTAACACTAAACCTAAACTTGTCCCTAACCCAAACCCTAACAATAACCGTAACCATAAACCTAACCATAACACTAAACCTAACACTGACTCTAACGCAAAGTTTAACACTAACACTAACCCTAACCAAAAAAACTAATATTAACCGTAACCCTAGACCTAACCCTAACCCAAAACCTAACCCTACCTGAAACCCTAATCATATCCCTAACACTAATCCTAACCATAATCCATACCCTAAAACTAAACCTAACCCTACCCCTAAAATAACCTTAACCCTAAACTTAACACTACCCCAACCCTAACTCTAACTGTCACCATAACACTAAATCTAAATCTAACCCTAACACAAACACTAATGCTAAATCTATTCCCAAACCTATAACAATACCTAACCCTAATCCTAACACTAACTCTAAACATTACCTTAACCTTAACCTAAACCCTAATGCTAACACTAAAAATAACCCTGTCCCTAAAACTAAACCTAACAAAAACCTAACACTAACATTTAACCTAACCCTAAAATTTACCCTAACGTGAACACTAACCCTAACTCTAACCTTAAACATAACACTAAACCTAAGACAAAACATAATCCTAACCATAATCTTAAACATAACACTAACCTTAACCCTGTCACTAACCCTAAAACAAACCCTAACCATAACCTCAAACCTAACACGAACCCTAACCCTAAACCTACACTAAATTCAACCATAACCCTAACCCTCAGCCTAATACTAATCCTAAATCTAATCCTTACCCTAACAATAACCCTAACACAAATGCTAACCCTACCCAACCATAAACCTAACCCTCACTCAAAACTAACACTAACACTAACCCAAACCCTAACCCTAATCGTACCTCTAAACCTAACCTAACACTTACTTTAACCCTTAACCTAACCCTAACAATAACCCTAAACGTATCAATAAACCGAACCCTAACCTTAACACTATCCCTAACACTAACCACAAACCTAATGATAATCCTAGCCTTAACCTGAATCCTAACTGAAATTCCAACCCTAACATTAACCCTATCCCAAAACCTAATACTAAACATAACATTATCACTAACACTAACACTAAATCTAACAGTAAACATAAACTTATCCCTAACATTAACACTAACCCTAAAACTTACCCTAACCCTAACCGTAAAATGAACCCTAACCCTAAACCTATCATGAACCCTAACACTAACCTTCACTTTGAGCCTATCACTAATCTTTTTTTTTTTTTTTTTTTTTTTTTTTTTGAGATAATTTATTTTTTTTTTATTTTTTTTTTAATTTTTTTTTTATTGGTTGTTCAAAACATTATAAAGCTCTTCACATATCATATTTCATACATTAGATTCAAGTTGGTTATGAACTCCCAATTTTACCCCAAATACAGATTGCAGAATCACATCGGTTACACATCCACATTTTTACATAATGCCCTATTAGTAACTGTTGTATTCTGCTACCTTTCCTATCCTCTACCATCCCCCCTCCCTCCCCTCCCAACTTCTCTCTCTACCCCATCCACTGTAATTCATATCTCTCCTTGTTTATTTTCCCATTCCCCTCACAACCTCTTATATGTAATTTTGTATAACAATGAGGGTCTCCCTCCATTACCATGCAATTTCCCTTTTCTCTCCCTTTCCATCCCACCTCATGTATCTGTTTAATGTTAATCTTTTCTTCCTGCTCTTCCTCCCTGCTCTGTTCTTAGTTGCTCTCCTTATATCAAAGAAGACATTTGGTATTTGTTTTTTAGGGATTGGCTAGCTTCACTAAGCATAATCTGCTCTAGTGCCATCCATTTCCCTGCAAATTCTATGATTTTGTCATTTTTTAGTGCTGCGTAATACTCCATGGTGTATAAATGCCACATTTTTTTTATCCATTCATCTATTGAAGGGCATCTGGGTTGGTTCCACAGTCTAGCAATTGTGAATTGTGCTGCTATGAACATCGATGTAGCAGTATCCCTGTAGTACGCTCTTTTAAGGTCTTCAATCTAATCCTAACCCCAACACTAGCCCTAATACACACCCTAACCATAACAATAACACTAACACTGACCCCACCCTAACCCTAACCCTAACCCTAACAATAACCCTAACACTAACCCTAATGCAAACCTAACTTTACACTAATTGGAACCCTAACCCTACTTTCTGTAACCTTTAACCTAACCATAAACTTAATCCTAACATTAACTCTAACCCTATTCATAATCCGAACCCTAACCCAAACACAAACATTAACCATAACAATAACACTAATCCTAACCTTAAACCTAACCTAACACTAACCCTAACCCTTACCCTAATACCAACACTAACTAAATCAAAACTAAATCAAACTCTAATCCTATCTGTAATCGTAACACTAACCCTAAAAATAACCTTAACATAAATCCTAACCCTAACCCTAAAAAAATCCTAACCCTAACCTAAGACTAAACCTAACCCTAACCCTAACCATAAAACCAACCCTAACTTTAAAACTAAATCTAATCTTAACCTTAACCTTAACATTAATGCTAATCCTAACAGTAACCCTAACCTTTAGGCTAACACTAACCATAACTCTGAAACTAACACTAACATAACCCTAATCTTAACCCTAACCATAACACTAACCATAACCCTAACTCTAACACTAAGTCTAAACCTATCACTAACCCTAACACTATCCTTATCTCTAACTGTAACACAAACCCAAACACTAAGACCAAACCTAAAAGTAACCTAATCCTAAAACTCACGCTAAATCTAACCCTAACATGAATTCTATCCCTAACACTAACACTAACCCTAACCATAGACATAACCCTAATTCTTATCCTAACACTAACACTAGCCCTAACCATAAAATTAACCCTAAAACTAACCCTAACACTAACTCTAATGCAAAGGTTAACACTAACACTAACCCTAACCCAAACCCTAATCCTAACTGTAATCGTAGCCCTAACCCCAACCCAAAACCTAACCCTAACTCAAACTCTAATCCTAGTATTGACACTAACCTTATCCCTAATGTGTACCCTAAAACTAACAGTAACCTTATTCCTAATCCTAACCCTAACCCTAATCGTAATTCTAACTCAAACCCTAATGCTAACCATAACTTTATCCTAACCCTAAATCTTACGCTAACCCTAACACTAACCTAAACATATTTCTAAACCAAACCCTAAACTTAACCCTAACCTTAACACTAACAGTCACCTTAATCTTAACCCTAACATTAATCCTAACTCTAACTCTGACCCTAACACTCTGACAAAACTTAACCCTAACCCTAAAACTAACACTAACACTAACCCTAAACCCAACCCTAATCCTAACACTAACCATAATCCTAACATGAACCATAACACTGCACTAACATCACTCTATACCTAGCAGAAAATCTAACACTAACCCTAACCCTAACTGTAACACTATCCCTAACACTAACCCTAATGCAAACCCTAACACTATCACTAATCCAAACACTAACCCTAAGCCTAAAAGTAATCCTAAAACTAACACTAAACCTCATTCTAAACCTAACACAAACTTTAACTGAAACCCTAACACTAAACCTAACCCCAACTCTAACATATCACTAACCATAAACCTAAACCTAAACCTAACTGTATCCCTAAATTTAACAATAACCCTAACCTTAACAATAACCTTAAAGCAAACCCTAACTCTAACTTCAATTGTAAAACTAAATCTAAACCTAAACCTAACACTAAACATAAAGCTAACCCTCATCATAACCCTAAACCTTACCCTAACACGAACACTAAAAAAACCCTATACATAAAACTAACCCTAATACTGAACCTAAACCTAACCATAACCATAACACTTACATTGAATCTTATCCTAACACTTTAACTAAAACTAACCCTAATCCTAACCATAATCCTAATCCTAACACTAAACTTAAACCTAATTATAAGGCTAACCCTAACATTAAACTGAACACTAAACCTAACCGTAAACATAACACTAACCCTAACACTAACCCTAACCCTAAAATTAAACATAAATATATCCCTAACCCTAACACTATTGCTTAACCTAAACCTAACCCTAAAACTAACACTAACCCTAAAACTAACCCTAAACCGGACCTTAACACTAACACAAACCTTAACCCTAATCCTAACACTAACTTCAACCATAATCCTAACCCTAACACTCAGCCTAACACTAATATTAAATCTAATCATAACCCTAACACTAACCCTAATACAAACCCTATCCCTAACCCAACCATAACCCTAACCCTAACTATAAACCTAACACTAACCCTACCTCAAACCTAACTCTAAGACTAACCCTAACTCTAAATCTATTCCTATCTCTAAGCCTAACCTAACACTTAATGTAACCCTTAACCTAACCATAAACCTAATCCTAACACTAAACCTAAACCTATCCATAACCCAAATCCTAACACTATACCAAACCCTACCTTAACACTAAGCCTAACACTAACCCTAAATCTAAGGCTAAGCCTATCTTTAACCTGAAACCTAAGCCTAATGCTATCCCTAACACTAACCCTAGAAATAACCCAAATTTTACACAAACCTAAACCTAACCCAAACCCTAACACCAACCCTAACCCTAACCTTAACCCTAACACTAACCCTAACCCTAATTCTAATGCTAATCCTAACCAAATCTCAATCTTAACCTAACACTAACCTTAAGAAAATTCCTATCGCAAACCATAACTCTAAACCTAACCCTAAGCCTAACCCTAACCATAACCATAACACAAACCATAAACTGAATACAAATCCTAACCTAAACCATACTTCTAAACTTAAGCTCACCCTAACCATAACCCTTAACTAACACTAACCCTAAAACTAACCCTAACACTAACCCAAACCCTAACAAAATCCCTAACCCTAGTCCTAAACCTAAACCTACACCTGACACTCACACTAACCATAACTGTAACCCTAACACTTACCCTAATCCTAACCTAACCCTAATTCTAAACCTAATCCTATTTATATCCCTAACCCTAAACCTAAACCTAACCCTAACACAAGTCCTAACCCTAACACTAACCCTAACACTTACCCTAAAACTAACACTAACCCTTACCCTTAATCTAACTCTTAAACTAACCCTAACTCTTAACCTAACCCTAATACTAAATCTTACCCTAACACTAATGCTAACCCTAAACCTAACTCTAAATCTAACCGTAACCCTAACACTAAACCTAACACTTAAACTAACATTAACACTTAAATAACCCAAATTCTTAATGTTACCTTAATACTAACCCTAAGCCTATCCCTGTCCCTATTTGTTACCATAAACCTAAACTTAACCCTCACATTAACACCTACCCTAAATCCTCTCCTGACCAAACACTAACCCTAAACCTAATCCTAACCCTTATCCTAACCATAAAACTAATTCTAACCATAAAACTAACCCTAACCCTAACACTAAAACTAACCCAAACCCTAACCCTAACATGAACAAGAACCCTAACCCTAACACTAACCCTAAAAGTAACCCTAACACTAAGCCTAACACAATCGATGACACTAATCCTAATCCTAACACTAACCCTATCACAAAAACTAACCCTAAAACTAATCCTAAACATAACACTAGTGCTAATTAATTTTGAATACTAACACTAATCCTAACACTAAATCTAATCCTAACTTTAACCCTAACACTACCACTAACTCTAAATTTAACCATAACACAAACACTATCTCTAAACATGACACTAAACCTAACCTTAACCCTAAAACTAATACTAACCCTAAAACTTATCCTAACCCTAACACTAATTCTGAGTGTAACCTTAACACTAACACTAACCCTAAACCTAACACAAAACTTAAAACTAAAACTATCACTAACCCTAACCTAACTTTAACCCAAAAACTAACCTGAACACTAACTCTAACCCTAAATCTAACAAAAAAATTAACTCCTAACTTACCTAACCCTAAACCTTAACCTTACCCTAACAATAAACCTGACCCTAAACCTAAAAATAAACAAAACGCTAACACCAAACCTAATCCTACTCATAATCCTAACACTAACACTAACCCTAACCTTAACACTAAACCTATAAGTAATCCTAAACTCAACACTAATGCTCATCCTAACTCTAACCCTATACCTAACCCTAACACTAACACTAACAATAACCCTATTTTTAAACCTAACCCTAAATATAACAATAACCATAAACCTAACATAATTTTAAACCTAACTATTACCCTAACAAAAACCCTTTTCCTAACCCTAACACTAACCCTAATTCAATCCTAACCTAACACTAAAATTAACCCTAACACTAATCCTAAAGCAAACCCTAACACTAACACTAACTCTAACCCTAACACTAACACTAATCTTATGCTTAAGCCTAATCTAACACTAAACCTAACTGTAACACTAACCCTAACTCTTACACAAACACCAACAATAAACCTATCCCTAACCATAAATCTAACCCTAATCCTATATGTAAGCCTAATACCAACCCTAAACCTAACCTCAAGTTAAATCCTAAACCTAACCCTAAAAAAATGCTAAACCTAACACTAACACTAAACCTAACACTAATCCTATTAATAAATCCAACCCTAACTTTAAAACTAAACTTAATCCTAACCCTAACCTCAACACTAATCATAAACATAACTCTAACCCTAACCCTAAGACTAACACTAACCATAAAGCTGAAACTACCACTCATCCTAATCATAACCATAACACTACATATAACACTAGCCCTAACACTAACTCTAAACCTATCAGTAATTCTAACACTATCTTTAACCCTAACCCTAACCTGAATACAAACACTAACACCAAACCTAAACCTAACGCTACTGTAACACTCATGCTAAACCTAACCCTATCATGAACCCTAAATCTAACTCTAACACTAACCCTAAATGTAAACATAACCCTAACCTTAACACTAAGCCTAAACTTATTCCTAACCCCAACCCTAACACTAAGAGTAACCATAAACCTAACCATAACACTAACCTTAACACTAACTCTAAGGCAAAGATTAACACTAACACTAACCCTAACCCCAAAACTAATCTTAACCATAACCCAAGCCTTAACCCTAACCCAGAATCTAACCCTACCAGAAACCTTAACCATATCCCTAACACTAATCCTAACAGTAATCCATACCCTAACACCAAACCTAAACCTTACCCTAACAATAACCCTAAACATAACCCTAACATTAACCCTAAACCTAACTCTAACCGTCACTATAACACTAAATCTAACCCTAACACTAACACTAACATTAAATCTATTCCCAAAGCTAACACTATACCAAAACCTAACCTAACCCTAACACTAACCCTAAACATTACCCTAATCTTAACCCAAACCCTAACACTAACACTAACCCCAGCCCTGTCCCTAAAACTAAACCTAACAAAAACCTAACACTAACATTTACCTAATCCTAAAACTTACCCTAACCCAAACACTAACCCTATCACTAAACTAACACAAATCCTAAACTTATTGCTAAACCTAACTCTAACCATACACCTAACCCTAATGCTAACCCTAACACTAACCGTAACACAAACTCTAGCTACACATATTACACTAACCCTAACTCTACCCCTAACCCTAACAATAACACTAAACCTCTCCCTAACCCTAACACTATTTCTAAACCTAACCCTAACCCTAATCTATAACTAACACTAACCCTTAACATAACCCTATTGTGAAATCTAACCCTAAATCTAACATTAAAAATAACCCTAACCCTAAACCTATTACTAATCCTAAACCTAATGCTAACCTTAACATTAACCCTAACACAAACCCTAACCCTAATTCTAACCATAACCCTAATGCACACACTAACACTTAAAATAACCCTAACCTTAACCGTAATCCTACCCATAAATCTAATCAAACTCTTACCTAAAATAAAACCTAACACAAACCCTAACCCTAACCCTAACTGTAACCATAACACTAACCATAAATCTAACCTTAACCCTAACACTAATCCTAAAGTAACCCTTACTTTAACCCAAACCATAACACTAAGACTAAATCTAATCCTGTCCATAAAACTAAACCTAACCAAAACCTAACATTAACCCTTAACCTAAACCTAAAACTTACCCTAACCCGAACACTAACCCTAACTGTAACCTTAAACACAACACAAACCGTGAGACAAAACCTAACCCTATTCATAACTCTAAACATAACACTAACCCTAACCATATCACTAACCGTAAAACTATCACTAATCCTAACCCTAATGCTAACCCTAACTCTAACACTAAACCTAACAATAATGCTAACCCTAAACCTAATCTAAAACTTACTCTAAACTTAAACCTAAAAACACCCTATCACTAAGCTCAAACAAACACAAACCCTATCACTAATCATAACCATAACATAAACCCTAATTCTAGCATAAAACTAACCCTAACCCTAACAATAACAGTAAACCTAACCTTAAGCCTAACATTAATCCTAAATCTTACTCTAACCCTAACAATACAATGAAGCTTAACTTTAAACCTAACACTAACAATAACACGAACACTAAAACTAAAAGTGACCCTAACACTAAACCCTAACCCTAACCATAAAAATAACACTAAACCTAACATAATCCCTAAGATAAACCAGAACCCTAAGTCTAACCATAAACATAACCCTAACCCTAACTCTAACCCAATCAATAACACTAATCCTAACGCTAACACTAACCCTAATACAAAAAGCTAACCATAACACTAACCCTAACAATAACAAAAACCCTAATATAAACTCTAACCCTAAACCTGACACTAACCCTAATTCAACTATAACCCTAACAATAAAATTAACCCTAAGCCTAAACTTAATACAGACCCTAACCCTAAACCTAACACTAAATCTAACACTAACCCTAATCCTAAACACTAAACCTAACACTAATCTTAACCCTAATCCTAATCCTAAATGTAACCCTAAACCTAATTCTATTCGTAATCCTAACAAAGACTCTAACAATAAACATATCACTAGCCCTAACCCTAAATTTAACCCAAAGCCTAACGCTAAAACTAACCCTAACCCTAAAACTAACTTTAGCCCACATCCTAACCCTAATACTAACCCTAACCCTAACCCTAAACCTAACAGCAAACCTAACCCTAAACCTTACCTAACCCCAAACCTTACACCAACTTGAACAATATACCTAAACCTAACAATAACCCTAACACTAACACCAAACCTAAATTTAATCATAAAATTAACACTAACACTAACCCTAACCATAACACTAAATCTAAAACCAGCCCTAACCCAAAACCTAACACTAAACTAATTCTGAACTTAAACCTAACCCTAACACTAACCCTATATTTAATTTTAACCCTAAATATAAAACTAACTCTAATTTTAAACTAACTAATTTTAAACTAACCCTAATTTTAAACCTAATCCTAACCCTAAAACTAACCCTAACACAAACCCTAAAACTAAACCAAACCCTAACACTAAATGTAACCCTAACCCAACCCTAATCCTAACCCTAAATCAACCCCTATCAATAATCCGAAGGCAAACCCTAACCCTAACACTAAACCTAACACTAAACTTAAATTAAATCCTGAATCTAACCTAAAAAAACCCTAACCCTAACCCTAAAACTAAACCTAACACTAACCCAAAACGTAAATCCAAACCTAACTTCAAAACTAACCCTTATTCTAACCCTGACCCCAACAATAATTTTAACACTAAACCTAACTCTAACCCTTAGGCTAAAACTAACCATAACCCTAAACCTAACACTAAAACTAACTCTAAACCTAAAACAAACCCTAACCATAACAGTAACCATAACCCTAACCCTGAAACTAACTCAAAACCTATCACTAACCCTAACACTATTTTAACCCTAATCTTAACCATAACCCAAACTCTAACACCAAACCTAAACCTAACCCTAAACCTAACACTCATGCAAAACCTAACCTAACATAAACCATAACCCAAATACTAACCCTAACCATAAACAAAACCCTAACCATAACTGTAACACTAAACCTAAACTTATTCCTAATTTCAACCCTAACACCAAATGTAACCAAAAACCAAACCCTAACACTAACCAGTATTCTAACCCTAATCTAACACAAAGTTCTACACTAACACTAACCCTAACCCAAACCTTAATCCTATCCATAAGCCAAGCCCTAACCCTTAATCAAACACTAAATCTAACCCTAAAATGAACCCAAAACCTAATCTGTTCCCTGAAAATAAACCTAACCCTAACCCTAACCATACATTAACTATAACCATAACCAGACCACAACAGTAATCCTAAACCTAATCCTAACACTAACCCTAACCCTATAACTAACCCTAACATTAACCCTATCATTAATCCTAAATTTAATTCTAAACCTACCACTATGATGAACCTTAACCTTAACCCTAACCACTAACCCTAAACCTAACCCTAACACTGAACCTAACCCCAGCCCTAAAACTAAACCTAAACCTAACACTAACCCTAACACTATCAGTAACCCTAATTCTAAACATAAAAATAACCCTAACCTTAACGTTTACACTAGCCCTTACACTAACCCTAAAACAAACACTAACACTAATCCTAACACTTAAACTAATCCTCATGGTTAACCTAACAGTGAAACTAACCCTAACCCTAACCCAAACCCTTATCCTAACACAAACTTAAAACCAAAACTAACACTACACCTAACCCTAAACCGAACTCCAACACTAACCCTAACACTAACCGTAAACCTAATCCTAATCATAACTATAACACTAACACGAACACTAACCTTAACCTTAACCCTAATCCAACCATGAACCTAAGCTAACACTTACCCTAAGCCTAACCCTAACACAATCTCTAACTAAAACAAAAACACTAACCCTAAACCTAACACTAGCCCTAACCCTAAAACTAACCCTAACCCCAACCCTAAAACAAACCCTAACACTAATCCTAACTATAATATTTAACATAACCCTAAACCTTAACCTAACCCGAACAGTAACCCTAACTCTAACCTTAATCATAACAACAACCTCAAGAGAAAACTTTACTGTAACCATAATCCTAAATGTAACCCTCAACCTAACACTATCTCTAACTCTAAAACTAACCTTAAACTTAACCCAATGCTAACCCTAACTCTAAACCTAAACCTAACACAAACCCTAAGTCTTACACTAACCTTAAACCTAACACAAACAATAACTCTAAAACTAACATTAAACCTAACTCTTACCATAACCCTAACTCTAAATCTAAACCTAACCTTATCTCTAACTGTAATACTAACCCTAACACTAACCCTAACCCTACCCTAAACCTAACTCTAAAACTAACCCTAACTCTAACCCTATTACTCATCATAAACCTAATGTTAACCCTAACACATACCCTAAACCTAACACGAACCCTAAACCTAACCCTAACATTAATGCAAACACTAACACTAACACTAACCCTAACCCTAACCCTAAACCTAACCCTAACCCAAACACTAACCCTAACCCTAACACTAACTCTATCTGTAACCCTAACCCTAACCCTTATATTTACCCTAACCCTAATCCTAAGCCTAACCGTAACCCTAACCCTAACCAGAACATGAACCCTAAATCTATCCTAACCCTAACACTATCCCTAACACCAAATTTAACCCTATGTCTAACACTAACACTAAATCTAACAATAATCCTAACCATAACCCTAACACTAACCCTATTCCCTACCCTAACCCTAGCACTAACAATGACCCTAAACATATCCCTAAACTTATCACTAAAGTAACCCTGACTCTAACACTAACCCTAATTCTAACACTAAACTAACAGTAACACTACCCCTAACCCTAAACCTAACTGTAAACTTAACACTAACCCTAATCCTAACCATTACTCTAACACTAATCCTACACTCAAACTAACCCTAACACTAAACCTAAACCAAACCCTAAAACTAACCGTAACACTAACCTTCACCCTACGCCTAACATTAATCTTAATCCTATCCCTAATCCTAATACTATCCATAACCCTAACCCTGACACTAACCCAATCACTAAAACTAAACCTAATCCTAACCTGAACCCTAACCCTAAACCTAACTCTCATCCTAACCAAAACCCTAAACTTAATGTTAACAAACCCTAAACTTAACCCTATCACTAACCCTAACCCTAAACTTAACAAGAACCCTAAACTTAACCCTATCACTAACCCTAACAGTAACCTTAACAATAACCCTAAATCTAACCCATACCCTAAACCTAACAGTAACCCTAACCCTAAATCTAACCCTATCCCTAACCCTAATCCGAACTGTAAGCCTAACCTTTATACTAACCCTAAACCTAATACTAAGCATAAAACTAAACCTAATCCTAACCCTCACACTAAACCTAATCCTAACAATAACCAAAACCCTAACACTAAATCTAACCCTAACCCTAACCATAACCCTAAACATCCCTTATCATAACACTATTGCTAAACCTAAACATCCCTAACCCTAACACTATTGCTAACCATAAACCTACTCCTAACTCTAGCACTAACACTAAACCTAATCCTAACCCTAACACTAACACTAAAACTAACCCTAACCCTCACCCTATCGCTAATCCTAAACCTAATGCTAAACCTAACACAAACACTAAACCTTACCCTAACCCTAATAAAAACCTAACAATAACTGTAACCCTAAACTTAACCCTAATTGTACCTTAAACATAACCTAACAGTTACCTTAAACCTAACCCTAACACAAACCCTAACCCTAACACAAACACTAAACCTAACACAAACCCTAACCCCAATCCTAACACTAACACTAACCCTCATCCCATAATTACCCCGAACACTAACCCTAATCATAACCCTAACACTAACAACACTAACCTAAACCTAAACTAACCCTAAAACTAACCCTAAACCTAACACTAACCCTAAAATTTACCCTCAATCTAACCCTAACCCTAAACCTAATGCTCACCCTAATACTAATTCTAAACCTAACCCCAATGCTAAACATAACACTAATCCTAACCATATACCTAACAGTAACCATAAGCCTAATTCCAACCCTAACCTAAACCTAACCCTAACACAAACCCTAACCCTAAACCTAACTGTAACCCTAACACTAAAGGCTAGATGTAGGTTTAGGGCTTGGTTTCTGTTAAGTATTAAGGTGAGTTCTATGGCTTGTTTAGTTTTAGAGCTAGGGCTATGTTTAGGGCTAGTTTTAGGATTAACCTTAGGGTTAGGGCTAGGGTTAGGTTTAGGCTTAGGCTTATTGTTAGGGTTAGATTTAAAGTTAGGGTTAGATCTATGGTTATGGCCAGGGATATGAATAGGGCAAGAATTAGACCTACAGTTCAGGCTAGGATTCAGCTTCCAGTAAAATATAGGGTTAGAACTAGAGTTAGGGCTAGGGTTAGATTTAGAGTTAGTCTTTAGGCTAGGGTTAGGGTTAGGGTTAGGGCTAAATTAGGGCTAAGATTAGGGCTATGGTTAGGGTTAAGTGTAGGCCTGGAGTTAGGGTTAGGGTTATAATTAATGCTATGTTTAGGGCTACAATAAGGTCTCGGGTTTGTGCTAGGTTTAGGGCTAGGATTAAGGCAAGGGATAAATCAGGTCTAAAGTTATGGTTAGGGATAGTTTTAGGGATAGGTTTATGGCTAAGTCTAGTATAAGGTTTAGGTAGAGTGTAATAGTCAGGTTTAGAGCCAGGGGAAATATTAATGTCAGGCTCAGTTTTAGGATTTGGTTTAGGTATGAGTTTAGTGTTAGGGATCAATTTAGCATTAGGGTTAGCATTAGTGTAATGATAAGGTTAGGTTTAGGGTAATTGACAGTTTAAGGGATAGTGAAAGGGTTAGGGATAGGCCTAGGGTTACATTAGCATAAGGGTAATGTTTAGGATAATGGATACAGTTAGAGTTAAGGGTATAGCTAATGTTATGGTCAGAATTAGGTCTTGAGTTAGGATTAAGGTAAGTGTTAGAACTAGTGTTTGTTTTAGGGTTATGTTTAGCGTAAGGGTTAGGTTCTGAGCTATGGTTAGAACTAGGCTGTGGGTTAGCCTCAGGGTTAGTTCTAGGGATAGTATAACATAGGTTTTGGGTTAGAGTTAGGGTTAGAGTTAGACTTAGGTTTAGTGGTAGGGTCAGTATAAGGATCAGGGCTATGTTTAGAATTTGGGATACGGTTAGAGCTGGAATGAGATCTAGGGTTAGGGCTATTAATAAAGTTAGGGTTTTGGTTAGCCTAAGGATTAGGGATAGGTCTAGGGTTACCCCTAGATTTAGGGTTTTGCTTATGGTATGGGATTGATTAAGAGCTAGGTTTAAGGCTAAGTTTAGGGTTATATTTAAAATTAAATCTAGGTTTAGGGCTCAGATCAGGGCTAGTGTTTGTGTTAGAGTTAGGGATAGGCTAAGGGCCATGGTAAATGTAAGAACTAGGGTTAAAATTAGGTTAATTTTAATGCTATGGTTAGGTTTAGTGTTAGTGTTAGGTTTAAGTTTAGGGTGATATTTAGAGCTAGGGTTTATATTAGGATAAGAGTCAGGTCAGGGTTCGTTTTAGGGTTAGAGATAGGACTTAAATTATTGGTAGGGTTATTCTTAGCATTTAGTTAAGCCTAGAGTTTGGGTTAGGGTTAGGATTAAGTTTAGGTAAGAGATGGCATTATAGCTAGGTATAGAGGTAGTGTATGAGTTACAATTTTGGTTAGGCTACGGTTAAATTAGTGTTATGATTAATAGGTTTAGAACTAGGATGAGGGCTAGGGTTTGTTTTAGATTTAGGACTAGGATTAGGTCTGGGGCTAATTTCAGGTCCATAATTATGGATAAAGATAGTTTTAGGGTTAGGATTATGGCTACATCTAGGTTAAGGGTTAGGTGTAGGGCTATGTTCAAGTTTAGAGCTAGGGGTTTTATTAGGGTCAAGGTCAGGGTTAGGGTTTGGGATAGGTTAAGGTTTAAAGTTAGGGCTTGAATTAGTGTTAGGGTTAGGGTTAGGGAAACCATAAGGTTATGCTTATGTTCAAGTTAGGTTCAGTGTATTAGATTGGATTAAGATTAGGATTCATGCCTAGGGTTATGGTATTAGTTATGGTAATTGATAGAGTTAGAGATTGGTTTAGGGCTAGGTTTATGGTTACAAATAGGGCTAGGGTTTAGGCTAGGATTAGGCTAGGTTTGGGGTAAAGTTAGGGATAGAGTTAGGGTTAGGGCTATTGTAAGTACTAGGGTGATGTTATCGCTAGTTTTAGGATTTGGGGGCTATAGTTAGTGTTAGGGTTAGGTTTACAGTTGGAGTGATATTTAGACCCAGGAGTGTTAGGGACATTGTCAGGTTAAGGGTTGGTTTAAGGGTTTGGCTTACAACTTATATTAGGGCTAGTGTTAGGGCTAGGTTTAAGGTTATGGTTTGTGTTAGTTTAAGGTTTAGTTTTTTTTTTTTTTTTTTTTGTGATAGGGCTAGGGTTAGGGATAACTTTAGGATTAGTGCTATGGTTTGGGCTAGTGTTAGTGTTTGGTTTAGTCTTCGGGCCAGGGCTCAATTTAGAGTTAGGTTTTATCTAAGGTTAGTGCTAGGGCAAAAGAGAGGGCAAGGGTTAGGGCTAGGGTTAGGGCTTAACTAAGTGATAGGTTTAGAACAAGTGAAAGGTCTAATGTGAGAGAGTTAGTCTTAGGACTAGTATTAGGAATAGGAATAAATTAGTGCTAAGATTAGGGCTAGGGTTAGTGTCAGAGTTAGACCTAGAGTTTGGGTTAGGATTGTGATTGAGGCTGTGTTTAGGGCTAGGAAAAGGGCTAGGGTTTGCATTTGGGTTAGGGTTAAAATTATGGATAAGTCTAATCACAGGTCTAGAGTTACAGTTAGGGATAGTTTTAGGGAAAGGTTTATGGCCAGGTCTATTTTAAGGGTTAGGTATAGGGTAAGAGTCAGGTTTATAGCTAGGGGAATTATTAGGGCCAGTGTCAGTGTTAGGGCTCGGTTTAAGTATGAGTTTAGGGTTACAATTCAAAATAGAGTTAGGGTTAGGGTTAGGATAGAAATAGGGTTAGGTTTAGGGTTCTAGTTAGGTTTAGGGTAATTGATAGTTCTGGGTATAATTTTAGGGTTAGGATTGCACATTGGGTTAGCATTAGGATAAGGTTTATGTTTAGGGTAATGGATACAGTTAAGGTTAAGGCTAATGTTATAGTTAGGATTAGGTCTTCGGTTAGGATTAAGGTGAAGGTTAGGTTTAAGGCTAGATTTATGGGTCAGATGAGGGTTTGGTTTAGTGCTATATCTAGGATAAAGGCTTGGACTAATGTCAGGTCTAGCATTACAGTTAAGGGTAATTGTAGGGTTTGATTATGAATAGGTCTACAGTAAGGGTTAGGTTTAGGGTAAAGGTCAGGTTTAAAACTAGGTGTATTATTATGGTCAGGGTCAGGAATAGGGATTGGTTTTTGTTAAGGTTGAGGGTTAAGGCTCAAATTAGCATTAGGTTTAGAGTAATAGATATGGTTAGGTTTAGGGTTCAGGTTAGGTTTAGGGATATGAAGAGCCTTAGGTATAACTATATAGTTAGATTTAGTCCTATTGTTAGCATTTGGGTTACGCTTTAGTTTAGGGTAAAAGATAGGATTACAGCTAGGGTTAGGGCTGCATTTATGGTTAGGATTATGGCTGGTGTTAGGGTTAGGGTTAGGGTTAAGGTTAGACCTAGGGTTAGAGTTAGGTTTAGGGTAAGTGTTGTGGTTGAAGATAGATTTAGGGCTAGGAAAGTTTAGGGTTAGAGCAGGTCTAGGGTAAATATTATGGTTAGGGCTACATTGAGCATTAGGCTTTCCATTAGAGTTATGGTAATGGATAGAGTTAGAGCTAGGTTTTGGGAAATGATTACAGTTAAATTTAGGGTTAAAGTTAGGGTTAGGGATAGGGCTATGTTAATGTTTAGGCTTAGGATTAGAGCTAAGTTTAGAGGTAGTGTTAGGGTTAGAGTTACTTTATTGAAATTTCTTTGATACAATTTAGGATTCATCTTTAACTAACCTTACTCTGTTTCACAGGTTTAGGCCTTTCGGTTCAACATTTTATTGTCCTGAACAGTTAATATTTTCATTTTACCTCATTTTGACCTATACGAGTAAATGTAAATGGAACTGGAAATCACACAGGGTTTATGTTAGCTGCTTGAAACTGCACACACACCCTAAATTCTTTGTGGGGACACTCTGGTATGTTCCTTGTGAGTGTAGGCCTATGCTGAAGCATGCAAAAAATACTTTATCCAAGAGCCCTTTAGGAGAAAGCAGGGAATATGCATGCATTGAAATTTTGTCAGATATGTTTGATACTGAGTAGGATTTATTACTTAGCTTGCCCCACAAAGCTCTCCAAGTGTGGGAATTCTAGGATCAATGGTTCTCTAATCATGTTAGGGTTTATGTTAGGTTTAGGGTTAGGGCTAGGGTTTCTTGTATTGTTTGGGTGAGTGTAAGTTTTGTACAAATATTGTTGATACTTGGAAGGAGTCAACTTTTACCTAGCCTCAATATGCTCCTCAGGTCTGGGCCTTCCAATTTAAATGGTTCACCAACAGGGACACTCTGTATTTTATGGTTTCACATCATATTTACCTATATAGGTAAATGAAAATGGAGATTGAAATAAAACCAGGTTTGTGCTAGCTGCTTGAAACTTCAAACACTAAATCAATTCTCTGTGGGAAGTCTCTGGTTTGTTCTTTGTGAACGTAGCCATAAAGGTGGCAAAAACAACTTATCCAAGAGCTCTTTAGCAGAAAATAGAGAAATATGCATGAACTCAATTGCCTCCTCAATTATTCGGTCATTTTTGTTTGATACTGCTTAGGATTTATCTGATAGCTTAGGCCACTAAGGTCCCTATGATTGGGACATCTAAATAAACAATTTTTCAAAAAGGTTAGGGTTTGTGTTAAGGATGGTGTTAGGGCTAGTGTTAGAGCTAGTATTAGGATTAGAGTTAGTTTTTTTTTTTTTTTTTTAATTTCTTTGATACCGGTCAGGATTCATTTTTCTCCTATCCTTACTATACTCCACATTTTGATCTCCTAGGATCAATGGTTCACTGTATGGAACAGTTTGTATTTTAAAGTTTCAGTTCATTTTGTCCTATAAAGGTAAATGGAAATGGAGCTGGAAATCAAGAATAATTGGTGCCAGCTGCTTGAAACTTCACACTCCATAAATTTTCTGTGAGCAATCTCTTGTTTGTTCTTGTGAGAGTAGGCATAAGCTAAAGTATGTAAAAACAACTTTATCCAAGTGTCCTTTAGGAGATAACAGAGAAATATGCATGAACTGATATACTCCATCAACCTTTTGGACAGATTTCTTTGATACTATTCAGCACTCATCCCTTAGCTTGCCCCACTAGGATGCCCAACTTTGGAAATTCTACAGTCAAAGGTTTCATAAAAAATTAGGGTTAGGCGAAAAGCTACAGTTAGAGCTAGTGTTAGGGTTAGAATTAGTTTTATGCAAAATTATTTGATAATTGGAAGGATTTATCTTTTAGCTAGGTTTACTATGTTCCCCAGGTTTAGACCTTCTCCATTCACTGGTTTGCTGTCAGCAACATTTTGTATTTTAAGATTTCACTTTATTTTGACATATATAGGAAAGTAAATGAAGTTGAAAATCAAAGAGGGTTTGTGCTAGCTGCTTGAAACTTCACACACTCCATCAGTTCTCTGTAAGGACTCTGATATGTTCATTGTAAAATTAGCCTATGCTTAAGCATGCAAAAACAACTTAAACTGAGAGCCCTTTAGGAGAAAACAGGAAAATATGCATGTACTGAAATACCTCCCATAATTTTTTGGTCAGACTAGTTTGATGTTATGTAGGATTCATCACTTATTTTGCTCCACAAGGCTCTCCAGGGGTGGGAATTCTAGGATCAATTGTTCTCTAATCAGGTTAGGGTTAATGTTAGGTTTAGGGTTACAGCTAGGGCTAGGGTTAGAAATAATGTTAGGGTGGGAGTTAGTTTTGTTCAAATTTCTTTGATACTGGGCAAGATTCATCTTTTATCTGGCCTTAGTATGCTCCCAAGGTATGTTCTTCTCAATTCAATGGTTCACTATAATGAACACTTTGTATTTTAAGGTTTCACTTCATTTTGACACCTATGGGTAAATGGAAATAAAGGTGAAAATCAAAAAGATAGCCATTTCCCTAAACCTAACCCTAAACCTAACCATAAAAACCCTAATCCTGGGCCTAAGCCTAACTCTAATCTTAGCCCTAATTTACCCTAAACCCTAACCCAAACTCTAGCCCTAAGACTAACACAAACTCTTGCCATAGCCCTATCCCTAGTTTTAACCCTATTCTTTACCAAAACCCAAACACTAGCCCTAATCTCACCTCTAACACTAGCCATAACCCTAATCCTAAAATTAGCCATGACTCTAAATCTACTCCTAAGCCTAAACTCACCCTATCAGTAGCAATAACATTAATGCTAATCATAAGACTACCCTTAACTTTTGCTTTAGTCTGAAAATTAAACTGAGCCTTAGGACTAACCCTAACCCTTAACCTAAACAAAATTCTAACCCTACATCTAGCCCTAAGCCTACCCCTAATTTGAATCTTATCCCTAACCATAAAATGAACCATGGTTCTGACTCTGACCCTAACACTAACCCTAGTAAAAAAAATCACCCTAAACCTAATCATAATCCTAAAACTAGACTCATTCCTAAATATAACCCTAAAACTAGCCCTAATCATAACCTTAGTTTTTACATTAGCCTTATCCCTTAAAAGAACCGTAATGTAACCCAAAACCTAACCCTAATCCAACACACAACCCTAGCTTTAAATTTAACATGCAACCTAAACCTTGCCCTAAAACTTAGCCTATACCTACCCTAACATTAATCCTTGCACTTAACCTAAAACTAACCTTACCCCTAGCCCTTAATCATAGCTCTAACCCTATCCATTACCCTAACCTTAACCCTAAACCTAATGCTAATCCTCACCCTGACCCTACCACTATCCCTAAATCTAAACTATCCATTAACCTTACCCTAAACTGAAACAAATCCTAAAAAATATCATTACCCAAACTGTAATCTTAACCCTAATGCTAACTCAAGCCCTAAACTTAAAACTAAACATAACCATAACCATAACCATAACCCTGACACTAACCCTAATCCTAAAACTAATTCTAAAAGTGACCCTAAACCTAACCCAAATGCTAAAATTAACACTAACTCTAACACTAACACTAACACTAACCCTATCCCTAAACCTAAACATAAACATAACACTAACCCTAACCCTAACTCTAACCCTAACACTAACCCTAAATATATCACTAAACCTAATCCTTTTTTTAAAACTAACCCTAACCCTACCCCAACCCTAACACCACCTCTAAACCTAACCCTAACAATAACAATAACCCTAACACTAACCCTAACACTAATCCTAAATCTAATCCTAAACATAACAAAAAACCTGCCACAAACCACAACACTAACCCTAAAACTAACCCTTATCCAAACCCAACAATAAAATTAACACTAACCCTAACACTAACCCTAATGTAAAACCTAACACTAACACTAACTCTAATCGTAACCCTATTCTACCCGTATACTTAACCTAACACTTAACATAACCCTAACCCTAACCCTAAATCTAAACTTAAGCGTAATGTTAACACTACCCCTAACCCTCACCATAACCTAAACCTAACTGACTCTAAACCTAACCCTAACACAAACTTTAACCCTAACCCTAACTCAAACACTAAGGTTAACACTGACATTAACCCTTAACCTAAACAAAATGTTAAACCTAACACTAACACTAACACTAACCCTAATGCAAAATCTAAAACAAACCCTAACCATGAACTTAAACCTAACACCAACCCTAACCATTACTATTACACTAAAACTAACCCTAACCCTAACCCCAAAACAGACCATAAACCTAAGACAAACCCTAACCCAAATCATAATTCTAAACTTAACCTAACCCTAACCCTAACCCTAAACCTAGCCCTAACAGTAACCCTAACACTAATCCTAAACCTAACCCTAACCTAACACTCACCCTAACTCCAAACCTAAACCTATCACTGACCCTAACTCTAAGCATAACCCTAAACCTAACTCTAAACTTAACCATATAATTAACAAGAACCCTAAAACAAACCATAACCATAACCCTAAATTTAAACCTGAAACTAACAGTAACCCTAACTGTAACCCTAACACTTACCCTAAACCTAACCCTAACCCTAAGTCTAACCCTAACCCTAACTGTAACCCTAAACCTAACATTAAAACATAACCTAACCCTAAACCTGAACCTATCTCTTAAACTAACCCTAACCCTTACCATAACGCTAACCCCAACACTTACCCTAACACTAAACCTAACCCTAACCCTAAACCTAACACTAAACCTAACCCTAAACTTTACCATAATCCAAAACCTTACCTTAAGCTGAACAGTAAACCCCTATCCCTATCACTAATGATAACACTAATGCTAACACCAAACCTAAACCTAATCAGAAACCTAACCTTAAAAATAACCCTAAGCATAACACTAACACTAACACTAAGGCTAACCTAAAATTTAACACAAATCCTGTCAACTTAACCCTAAGTTTTACTTAAACCTAACCCTAACACTAACCCTAACACTAACCCTATCCTTAATTATAAACCTAAACATAACAATAGCCCTCAACCTAACCTTAATCCTAAACCTGTCAATAAGCCTAAACCTAACCCTAACAATAACCCTAATCCAAACCTAACTCTAACCCTATCCCTAACACTAACACTAACCTGGAAACAAACACTAACACTAGCACTAACTCTAACCATAACCATAATGATACCCTTAAACCTAACCTAACACTAAACCTAACCTTAATCCTAACACAAAACCTAACAATAACACTAAAACTAACCCTAATTCTAAGACTAACCATATCCTAATTACAATCTTTACCATAACTCTAACGCTAAAAGTAACCGAACCCTAAGCCTTCCCCTGAAACTAAACCCAACACAAACACTAACCCTAAACGTAAAACTAATCATAACTCTAATCCTAAACCTAAAACTTACCCCAAACCTAACCCTAAACCTAACACTAACCCCAACACTGAACCTAACCCTAATGATAACCCTAACAATAACCCTAAATCTAACCGTAATTTTACCCTAACACTAACCTTAACCCTAACCCCAATCCTAAATCTAATCCTAACCATAATCCCAACCCTAACACTAAACCAAATCCTACCTTTAAGCCTAACACTAACCCTATCCCTAAATTTAACACTAACCCTAACACTAACCCTATAGCTAAAATTAACACTAACCCTAACCGTAAACCTAACTTTAACACTAACCCTATCCCTAAACCTTACCCTAACACTAACCCTAACCCTAATTTTACCCACAACCATAAAACCAAAGTCTAACTCTTTCCTAATACTAACCCTAACCCCTACCCTAACCCTATCACGAACCCTAACTCTAAACCAAACACTAAAATTAAAGCTAAACTTAACCCTGAGAGCAAACCTTACATTAACCCTAACCCTAAACCTAACGCTAAAACTAACCCCAAATCTAACCCTGTCAATAATTTTAACCCTAACCCTAACAGTAATCCCAACCCTAAGACTAATCCTAACCCTAATTCTAAACCTAAACATAACCGTAACACTAAACCTAACCTGAAACCTAACCCTAAATCTAACCCTAATCCAATTCATAAACCTAACACTTACCTTATCCATAACCCTATCAAAATACCTAATTCTAATCCTAACCCTACCACAACCCTAAACCAAACCCTAACACTTTACCTAACCCTAACCCTAAGTCAATTTTTAACTCTGAAACTAACCCTAACCCTAACCCCAACACTAAACCTAACAGTAACCCTAAAACTTATACTTAGCCTAACACTAACACTAAACCTCAATGTAACCCTAACCCTAACCATAACACTAACCCTAACCCTAACCCTATCACTAACTCTAAACCTATTCCTAAACCTAACACTATCCTTAACACTAAACCTAACCCTAAACCAAACACTAACACTAAACCTTAATATAACCCTAAACCTAACACCCACGCTAACCCTAACCTAACACAAACCCTAAACCTAACCCTAACACCAACCTTAACACTAACCATACAAAAAACCCTAGGCTTATCCCTAACCCTAACACAAACACTTACCCTAACCCTAACACTCAACCTAACCCTAAACTTAACACTAACCCCAAGCTTAACTCTAAACCTAACACTGACACTAAACCTAACACTAACTTTAATGCAAAAATTAACACTAACAATAACACTATCACTAACCCTAACTCTAAAGCTAACACTATACCTAACCCTTATGTTTAAGGTAGTGGATAGAGTTTGTGCTAAAATTTGTGCTATTGTTACAGTTAGGATTAGGGCTAGTTTTAAGGTTATGTTTGGGGGTTAGGGCTATTGTTATGATTAGGGAAAGGTTTAGAGTTTGAGAAGGGTTAGATCCAGGGCCAGTGTTAGGGTTAATTTTAGTGCTAGGGATAGGGTTAGGGTTATACTTAGGTCTAGGATTAGGGCTAGGTTGTATGTGAAGTTTACAGCTGGTGTAAGAGCTAGGGTTATGCTTATGGGTAGATTTAGGGTTTGTCTAGTGTTAGGGTTATTTTTTCAGTTAGGATAAGGTTTAGAGCCAGGGTTTGTGTTAGGGTAAGTGTCTAGAGATATGGTTAGGGATAGATTTAGGGTTGTGTTTATGGTTAGCTTTATTTTTAAGGGTTAGATTAGAGTATGGGTCAAATTTAGAGCTAGATGTATTCTTAAGGTCAGGGTATGGCTTATGGTTAATTTTAGGTTAAGGTTTAGGTTTTGGGCTTTAATTAGTGTTAGGGTTTAAGTTAGGGTTAGGGTAATGAATAGGCTTAGGATTAGGGTTCAGGTTAGTTTTAGGGTAATGGACAGGATTAGATCTAGGGTTAGGCCTAGGTTTATGGTTAGTATTGGGACTAGGGTTAGGGTAGTGTATAGAATTAAAGGTATGGTTAGGGCTTTGGTTAAGGTTAGGATGAGGGCTAGGGTTAGGTAAGGGTTTGGGATAGGGTTAGGTTTATATTTAGGGTAAAATTTAGGCTTTGAGCTAGGGTTAGGTCTAAGGTGAGGTTTGTGGTTAGGGTTAGGGCTAGGGTTAGTTTAGGGTTACATTTAGGGCTAGGTTTAGGCCTAGGATTATGGCTAGGTTTTGTGCTATTTTAGGCCTAGTTTTAGGGCCCTGGGTAGATAAGAGCTATGGTTACGATTAGGGCTGGTTTTAGGGTTAGGGTTATGGCTAGGTGTAGTGTTAGGATTAGGTTTTGAGTTAGAGTGAGCTTTGGAGCTAGGATTTTGTTAGGGTCAGGGTCAATGTTCTTGATAGAGTGAGTGTTGGGGTTAGTGCCAGAATTAGGACTAGGGTTAGGTCTAGAAGTAGGGTTACTGTTTGGGTTATATTAAGGGTGATTTTTAGGGCTAGGGCAAGGTTTTTGTTCAGGTCTAGGGCTAGAGTTATGGCTTGATTTAGGATTAGGTTTAGGTCTAGGACTAGTGTTAGGTTTAGGTTTACTTATATTATATAATTACCAGTAGGTCTAATGTTAGGGTTCGGGTTCGGATGAGGGTCAGGTTTAGAACTACAGTTAGTGTTAGGGTAAGTATAAGTTTCAGGGTTAGAATTAGGGTTTGGGTTATGGTTAGAGCCAGAATGAGGGCTAGGGTTAGGTCTAATAATATGGTTAGCATTTGGGTTAGGATATGGATTAGCATTAGGAGTAGGGTTAGCATTAGTTTTATGGTTTGAATTAAGGTAACAAATAGAACAAGAGCTACGGTTAGGGAAGGGTTAGGGACTGGTTTATGGCTAGGGTTAGTGTTAGGGTTAAAGCTAGGGTTAAAGCTAGGGTTAAAGCTAGGGTTAGCATCAGGTTTTGGGTTAGGTTAGGGCTAGTGTCAGGTCTACAGCTAATGTACAAAATAGGGTTATGTTAGGGGCATTTTTTGAGATAGTGTTATGCCTAGATCAAGTGTTAGGGTTAGGGTTAGTGTTAGCATGATTTTTAGAGCTAGAGTTTGTGTTAGGGTCAGGTTCACTGTTAAGGTTAGAATTAGCTTTAGAGTTAAAGCAAGAATTATCACTAGGTTAGGTCTAGGGGTAGGGTTAGTGTTTTGGGGTTAGGTAAAGGTTTATTATTAGGGATTGGGCTAGGTTTTTGTTTATGTCTAGGGCTAGAGATGGCTAGATTTAGGATTAGGTTTAGGTCTAGGGCTAGTGTTAGGGTTAGGTTTAGGAATAGGTTTTTTCCTAGTGCTAGTGTTAGGGTTCAGTATAAGGTTAGCGTCAGGTTTAGATCTATGGTTACCATTAGGGTCAGAGTAAGTGTCAGGTTTGAGTTATGGTTAGAGCTAGAATGTGGACTAAGGTTAGGACTAGTAACAGGATAACGGTTAGGACTAGGGTTAGCATTAAGGTTAGGTTTGACTTAGGGTAAGGGATAGGTTAGACCTAGGGTTGGGGCTACATCTAGGGTAGGGTTAGGGATAGTGTTAGGATTAGATTTAGTGTTACGTTTCAGATTAGGGCTAAATTTTGGTTACAGTTAGGGCTAGGTTTAGAGTTACAGCCAATGTTTGCAGTAGAGTTTCGATTTGGGCTAGTTATAAGATTGGGGTTAGGAGTAGGTCTATTGTTGGGGTTAGGATTAATATTAGGGTGATATTTAGAGCTAGGGTTAGTATTAGGGTCAAAATTAAGGTGAGGGGAAGTTTTAGGGTTTTGGTTTGGATTCAAATTAATTTGGGGTTAGGGCTAGTTGTAAGGTTAGGTTTTGGTTTAGGTTAAGTTTCAAAGTTAGGACTACGGCTCAGTTTTGTTTTAGGGCTAGGGCTATGGTTAGGGCTAGTTTTAAGATTAGCATTAAGTTTGGGGCTAATGTTAGGGTTAGGTTTATCTCAGGTTTAGAGTTAGATTTAGAGTTCTGATTAGATCTAGGGTTAGGTTCTGGGGATAAGGATATGGGTAGATTTAGTTCTAGGTTTATAGCTAGGATTAGGGTTATGATAAAAATAGGGTTAGAACTAGGGAAAGGGCTAGGGTGAGAGTGAGAGTTAGTCTTATGGATAGGCTTAGGGTTTTTAAGGTATAAGGTTTAATTAGGGCTAGGAATAGTGCTAGGTTTATGTTTATGTTTAGGCCTAGGTTTAGTTTTGGGCTTAGGGTTAGGTTAATGTAAATATTGGGGTTAGAGCTAGGTTTAGCACTAGGATAAATGTTAGAATTAGGGATAGGGCAAGGGTTTCGTTAGATTTATGATTAAGGCTAGGTTAAGGGCTAGGATGAGGGCTAAGGTTTGTGTTTTTGTTAGGGTTAGGATTAGTGTTAAAGAAAATGTCAGTTCTAGGGTTAGAGTTAGGGATGTTTTAGGGTTAGGTTTATGTTTATTTTTAGTGTAAGTGTTAGATTCAGGGTAAGGGTCAACTTTAGAGATAGGGGTATTATTAGGTTCTGCGAAAAGTTTAGGGTTTTGTTTAGGTTAGGATTTAGGTTTAGGGCTCAAATTAGCATTATGTTTTGGTTTAAGTTAATTATAGGGATAGGCTTAGGCTTCAAGTTAGATTTAGCATAATGGTTAGGGTTATGATTAGGCATAGGGTTAGATTTACTCCTTGTGTTAGCATTAGAATTAGGGTGATGCTTAGGATAATTGGTAGGGTTAGAGCTAAGTTTAATGCTAGTTTATGGATAGGATTAGGGCTAGGGATAGAGTTAGGGCTATGGTTTTTGTTAAGGTTAGGGCTAGGATTACAGCTAGGGAAAATGTCATGTCTATGATTATGTAAGGAACAATTTTAGGGTTAGGTTTATGGCTAAGTCTAGTATAAGGGTTAGATTTAGGGGTAAGGTCAGGGTTAGAGCTAGGAATATTATTACGGGAAGGGTCAGAGTTAGAGTTTGGCTTAGATTAAGTTTAGGATTAGGGGTAAAATTAGCATTAGGTTTAGGATTAGGGTAATGATAGTGCTAGGTTTAGGGTTCAGGTTAGGTTTAGGTTAATGAATAAGGTTAGGGTTAGCAATAAGTTTAGGGTTAGGCCTAGGGTTACAATTAGGATTATGGTTATGGATAGGGTTAGAGCTAGTGATAAGTCTAGGGTTATGGTTAGGTTCTGGTTAGGTTTAGGGTAAGGTTAAGGCTAGGTTTTGAGTTAGGGTTAGGTTTAAAACCAGGTTCAAAATAAGGGCTAGGTTTTGTGTTTGGTTAGGGCTAGGGTTATTTCTATGGCTATTGTATGAACTAGTGTTACAATTAGTGACAGTTTTAGGGTTAGAGTTAGGGTTAGGGTTAGAGCAAGGGTGATATTTAGGTTCAGTGTCAGGATAAGGGTTAGTTTTAGTGTTAGGTTTATGACTCAAATTAGGGCTAAAGTTAGTGCTAGGTGTAGGGATAGGTTTTGGTTTAGGTTAAGGATTAAGGTTAGGCTATGGCTCTGTTTTGTTTTAGGGCTAGTGCTAGAGTTAAGGCTAGATTTTGGATTAGCGTCAGGGTTAGGGCTAGTGATAGAATTAAGTTTAGGCTTAGGGTTAGGGTTAGACTTAAAGTTAGGGTTGATGTAGGGTCAGAGCTCATGCTAGGGTTAGGGCTAGAGTTAGGGTTATGGTAACATTTTTTTTTTAGAACTAGGGATACGTCTAGGTTGAGAATTAGAGTTACTCTTAGGAATAGGCTTAGTGTGAGGGTTAGGATTAGGGCTAAATTAGGGCTAGGATTAGGACTAAGGTTAGTGTTAGGATTAAGCCTAGGGTTTGGGCTAGGGTTAGGGTTAGCACTGGGGTTAGGGTTAAGTTTAGAGGAATGAGTGGGGCTATAGCTAGGTCTAGGGCTAGGGTGAGATTTAGAATTAGGATTAGGCCTAGGGTTATGTTTCAGTTTAGGATTAAGGCTAGCATTAGGGCTAGGCTGAAGGCTAGGTTTTCTGAAAGGATTAGGGCTAGGACTCAGACTAGGAATAATATCAGGTCTAGGGTTATGGTTAAAGATAGTTTTAGGGTTAGGTTATGGCTAGGTCTAGTGTAAGGGTTAGGTTTATGTTAAAGGTCAGCTTTAGAGCTAGAATTATTGTTAGTATCATGGTCAGGGACAGGGTTAGAATTTGGTTTACATTAAGTTTAATGGGTTAGGGCTCAAATTATCATTAGGATTAGGGTTAGGTGTAGATTCAAAGTAATGTAATGGTTTACTTTAAGTTTTAATTATGATTTAAGGTATCAAATGGGTTAGGCTTCAAAGATCGGGTTAGGGTTAGCATTAGGGTTGGGGTTATGTTTAGTGCAGTGGATAGATTTAGAGCTAGTGTTAGGGCTAATTTATGGTTTGAATAATGTCTAGGATTAGGGTTAGGTTTAGGGATAGGGCTAGGGTTTGGTTTAGGTTAAGTTTTAGGGCTAGGTTAAGTGTTAATTTAGGGTTAAGATTATGGTTAAGTTAGGATAAGTGTTAGTGTTTGAGCTAGGGTTAGGGCTAGTGCAACGGTTAGGTTTAGGTTTACGTCTGAGTTCAAGATTATGGTTAGTTAGGTTTAGTGTTAGGAATAGAGTTATAATTAGGGTTAGGGTTAGGGTTAGGGTAATGGATGTGGTTAGATCTAAAGTTTGGGCTAGGGTTAAGGTTAGGATTAGGACGAGGGTTAGGATTAGGATTTAGGATAGGGCTAGGGTTATATTTAGTGTAAGGGTTAGGCTTTGAGCTAGGCTTAGGTCTAAGGAGAGGTTTAGGATTAGAGTTAGGATTAGGTTTAGGGCAAGGCTTATGTTCATGCTTAGAGCTAAGTTTAGGCCTAAGATTAATTCTAGGTTTTTTGTTAGGTTTAGAGCTAGGGTTAGGTCTATGGGTACTCTAAAAGCTAGGGTTATGTTTAGGGCTAATTTTAGTTTTAGGGTTATAGCTAAGTCTAGTGTTAAGTATAAGTTTTGGGTTAGTGTCAGGTTTAAAGCTAGTTTAAGTGTTAGGATCACTACCAGTGTTCAGGATAGGGTTAGGTTTAGGGTTAGAGCCAGAATTAGGACTAGGTTTAGGTCTAGGTATAGAGTAAGTGTTTGGTTTAGGTTAAGGGTTATTGGTAGGGCTAGTGCTAGGATTTTGTGTATGTCTAGGGTTAGATTTATATCTATATTTAGGATAAGTTTTGAGTCTAGTTCTAGTGTTAGGTTTAGGTATAAGTTTAGGGCTACTGGTAGGTCTAGTGTTCGGTTTTGGTTTAGGTTTAGGGTCAAGTTTAGACCTAGGGTTACTTGTAGGGTCAGATGAGGGTTAGGGTTATGTTTAGATGTATAATGAGGGCTAGGTTTAAGACTAGTAATATGGTTAGAGATGAAGTTAGGCTAAGGGTTAGGGTTAGGACTAGAGTTAGCATTTAGTTTAGGGTTTGGCTTAGAGTAAGGGATACTGTTAGAGCTAGGGTTAGGGCTAGGGTTAGTGTTAGGTTTAGGTTAGTGTTAGGGTTAAGATTAGGGTCAAAGCTAGGTTTCGGGCTTTGATCCAGGGTAGGATTAGTGTTAACATTAATGCTAGGTTTAGGACAATGACTAATGTACGAACTAGGGTTACAATTAAAGCTAGAGTTAGGGTTACAGTTGACACTAGGTCTAGTGTTAGGGTTAATTTAAGTAAGGGTGATGATTAGAGCTAGGATTAGTGTTAGGTTCAACATCAGGGTCAGAGTAATATTTAGAGTTAGTTTTAGGGCTAGGTGTAAGGTTTGGGTTTGATTTAGGTTAAGGGTTTGGGTTAGGGATATGTCTTGTTTTGTTTTATGGCTAGGACCAGGTCTAGGGCAAGTTTTAGGATTAGCATTATGGTTAGGTGTAGTGTTAGGGTTTGGTTTGGCTTATGATTACAGTTAAATTTAGAGTTAGGTTTAGATCTAGAGTTAGGTTTAAATCTAGAGTTAAGATTGGGCTAAGAATACAACTAGGGCTAGGGCTAGGGCAAGAGTTATAGTTAGTATTAGGGCTAGGTTTTGTGTTAGGATAAGATTAAATTAGTGCTCGGATTAGCACTAGGCTTAATGATAGTATTAGGCCTAGGGTTAGGTACAAGCTAAGGGATGAATGCTTCACAGTATGATTGAAATATGTCCAAAAAATATATTGAGTATATCAGTACCTGCCTATTTCTCTGTTATCTACTAAACAACTCTTGAATACAGTTGTTTTTACATGCTTCAGCATAGACCTACTCTCACAAGAACAAACAAGATCTTACAGAGAATTGTTGGAGTGTAAAGTTTCAAGCAGCTTGCACCAATATTTGATTTGCAGCTCCATTTTTATTTAATTGTATAGGACAAAATGAACTGAAACTATAAAATACAAACTATTTCTTTCAATGAACCATTGAACCTAGGAGGCCCAAACATGTGGAGTATAGTAAGAATAGGAGACAAATGAATCCTTCCTCGTCTCAAAGACATTTGAACAAAACTAACTGTAACCCTAATACTAGATCTCACACTAGCCCTAATATTATCCTTAACACAAAACTAACCAATTTTAAAAACTGTTGATGCTAGAAGTTGCAAACATGGGGAGGCTAGTGGGCTAAGCTATCAGATTCATCCTATGAAGTATCAATGAAATATGACCAAATAATTGAGGTGGTATTTCAGTTCATGCATATTTTTTGTTTACTGCTAAAGGGCTCTCATATAAAGTTGTTTTTGCCATCTTCATCTTAGGGCTACTTTCATAAGGAACAAACCAGAGAGTTTCCAAAGAGAACTGATTCAATTTTTGAAGTTTAAAGCAGTTAGCACCAACCTGGTTTGATTTTAACCTCCATTTTTAGTTACCTATACAGGTCAATATCAAGTGAAACCTTAAAGTAGAGTATCCCTGTTAGTGAACCATTGAAATGAGAAGGCCCAAACCTGAGGAGCATATTAAGGCTAGTTAATGATGACTCCTTCCAAGTATCAAATAAATTTGTACAAAACTTACTCTTACCCTAACACTACATCTAACCCAAGCCCTAACCCTAAACCTAACACTAACACTAATCTGATTAGAGAACCATTGATTCCAGAAGTTCCACACTTGGAGAGCTTTGTGGGGCAAGCTAAATAATGAATCCTCCTCAGTATCAAAAAAAATTGATAAAATAAAATGGGAGAAATTTCAGTGCATGCATATTCCCTGCTTTCTCCTAAAGAACTCTCAAATAAAGTTGTTTTTGCATAGTTTAGCTTAGGCCTACACTCATAAGGAACATACCGGAGTGTCCCCATAAAGAATTGAGGGTGTGTGTGCAATTTCAAGGAGCTAGCAAAAACCCTGTTTGATTTCTAGGTACATTTACATTTACTCGTATATGTCAAAATGAAGTAAAATAAAAATTTTAACTGTTCTGGACAACAATATATTGAACCAAAAGGCCTAAACCTTGGAAACAGAGTAAGGTTAGTTAAAGATTAATCCTGGATTGTATCAAAGAAATTTGAATAAAGTAACTCTAACCCTAACACTACCTCTAAAGTGAGCCCTAATTTTAACACTAAAAATTAGCATAGCCCTACCCCTAACCCTAACTTTAACCCTAATTTTAACTGTAACCATTGCCCAAACACTAGCTCTAACTCTATGCATTATCATAACTCTAACCCTAACCCTATTGCTAAACTTAGCCCTAACCCTAACATTTACTGTATAACTGATCTAACCATAACCTCACTCTAGCCCAAAATATAGCTCCAACCATAACACTTACCCTAAACCTAAACATAACCCTAGGCCTAAACATAAACCTAACTTAGCCCTAATCCTCACCATAAATGTAGTCCTAAACCTTGCTGTAATTGTATCTTTTGCCCTAAACTGTAGTCTAACCCAAATGCTAACAATAGGACTAAAACTAACTGTATAGCTATCCCTAAGGCTATTCAAAACCCTAAACATAACCTGATCTCTAACCCACAATGTCCATTACTCTAAACCTAATGCTAATATGAGTCTTAACCCTAAACCTTACCCAAAACCAATCCCTAATTCTGACCCTGACCACAATAATACACCTAGCGCAAAGCCTAACCTTTACCCTAAACCTAACCCTTACCGTAGACCCCTTCATAACAAAACCCTACAACTACCCTTAACTGTAATGCTAGAACTAACATTAGTCCTTGCTTTAATGCAAGCTTTAGCCCTAAGCCAAACCCTCATCTGAGCCATAAACCAAGCCTTAAACCTAAGTTTCTGCTAAAGCTAACCCAAGACCTAATCCTAACTATAACCCTATCTCTAACCTTAACTCTAACTGTAACCTTTACCCTAAGCATGACCCTTATCCTAATGCTAACCCTAGGATTAAGCCTAACCCTATCACTATCCCCAAAATTATCAATTACCCTAAACCTAACTGAACCATAAACCTAACCCTATCTTTATCCTAACCCAAACTCTTAACACTAATTCGACCCATAACCCTAAACTCAAACCTAAACCAAGCCCTAACACTCACCCTGGCCCTAATAATTCCTCTAACTCAAAACCTGACTCTTACCCTATAGCTAACCCTTACAATAGACCTAGCCATAAATCGTTACCTAAAACTATCCCTAACTTTAACCCTAGACCCGACATTAGCCATAGCTTTAATTGTAGCCCTAACCCTAACATAAACCCAAAACCTTATCCCAGTGTTAAACATAGCCTTATTTACAATCCTAACACAAAATATAGGACTAACCCTGACACTAACCCTAGCTGTAATCTTAGTCCTATTTTAGTCCTATCCCAAACCCTTGTGCTAAGAATAACTCTAACTCTAACATTAGACTTTTCACTAATTCTAACCCTGTCCCTTACCAAAACCCTAACTATATACCTAATCTTAGCCATAACCTTTGCCCTATCTTTGCTCTAATACTTACCTTAGACAAAACCTTACTCTAAATCAAGCACTAACCTGAAGATTAAGCCAATAAGTAATACTAGCCCAAACCATAACAGTAATCCTAAAACTAGCCCTAATCCTAGCTGTAGCCCTAAAACAAAACTGAGCTATACCTATAACCCTAACTCTTAACTTAAACCAAACCCTAAACATAAATCTAGCCCTAACCCTAGCCCTAATATAAGTTGTAAGGCGAACCCTTAAACTAACCCTGAACCTGACACTGACCCTAACACTAATAGCTCTAAATATCACCCTAACCCTAACCCTAACCCTAACACTAACTCTAGCCCTAAAACCCTAAAACTATGCCTAAAAATCAACCTAGTATTTATATTAGCCCTAACCCTAACCCTATCCCTAAATTTACAAAAAAAAAAAACTATCCCTAATCTTTGCTTTATACCTAGCCCTATTCATGACCATAATCCTAGCCCTAAACCAATCTCTAACTCTATCCATTACCATAACCCAAAACATAACCATAATGCTAACTGTATGCATTAACCTGAACCTATCCCTAATCTTTACTCAATCTATTTTGCTGAACCTAACTTGGACCTAAACCTTTTATTATCCTAAACCTAACATTAACACTAATATATGTCCTAACTTTAAACCTTAACCTAACCCAAACCCTAACCCTGACCTTCACCCTAATAAAACCCCTAGATCTAAACTTGAACATAAACCTACACCTAACCCTTACCCTAGACGTAGCCACAATCCTAAGCCTAAAACTATCTTTTACCATAATTCTCGCCCTGAAATTAGCACTAGCACTAATCCTATTCCTAAACCTTTAACAAACCATAGCCCTCATCCTAGCCCTAAACATAGCTTTAATCATAACCCTAAACCTAACCCTACAACTAACCCAAATTTTAACCCTCACCCTACCTCTATACCTAACTATAATGCCATCTCTTACCCTAAGCTTAACCCTAACCCTAACCATAACTCTAGGATTAAGCCAAACAATAAACTTAGCCCTAATCCTAGCACTAATTTATCCCTATCTGTAACCCTAACCCTAACTCTAGGCCTAAGACTCACTCTAACTCTCACCCTATACCTATCCCTTTTTCTAACCCTATCCTTTATAATAACCCTATTCCTAGCCCTAACCTTTGCCCTATCCTTAGTCCAAGCCCTAACCCTAGATCTAACCCTAACTCTAAATCTAACCATAACCCTAAGCCTAAGTTTAACATTTACAATATCCCTAAACCTAACCCTAGGACTAAAAGAAAACCAAGCAATAGCCCTAACCCTAAACATTAACTTAAACCAAACCCTAAAACTATACCTAGACATATCCCTAGCCCTAATTTGATTTCTAACACTAACTTTAAAACTAACACTGACCCTGACTCGTATCTTAACACTCAACCTACCTCTAAACACTGCCCTCACCTTAAACCAAATGCTAAGAATATCCCTAACAATAATTTCAGTCCTATCCCTAACAATAAAATGAACCCTGACCTGACTCTTAATCTAACACAAACACTAGTTATAAATATCTCCCTAAATTAAACCTAACCCTAACACTAAACCTAACCATAACACTAAAACTAACCTAATTTTAACCCTTGTTCTTACATTTGCCGTGGTCCTAATCCTATCCCTAACCCTAACACAAAGACTAGCCCTAAACCTAGATTTAACCCTAACTCTAACCCTAAACATAGCCCTAAACCTAGTTCTAAAGCAATCCCTTAACCTAAGCACAATCCTAAAACTAAGGGTGACCCTAGAGCTATCCCTAATCTTTAGGCTAACCAAAACCCTAACTCTATTAAAAAACCTAAACTTAGCTCTCATTCTAGCTCTAACCATATCCCAAATTCTAAACCTAACCTTGACCCTTATACTGACCCTACCACTAACTCTAAGTATAACTCTAACCTTAGCTATAACCTCAAAACTATGGTAATTTTATCCCTAGACCTTACTGTGAAGCTAACCCACACCCTAGTCCTAACCATAGCTCAGAACCTAACCCTTACCCTGAACATAACCGTAAAACTAACCTTAGTTCTAAACCTCACCCTATGCCTAACTCAAGACCTAATCCTAACCATAAACCTAGCCATAACCTTAACTTTAACTGTATCCATTACCCTAAACATTACCCTTATGCTATTGTAACCCTAGGTCTAACCCTAACCCTGTCACTATCACCCAATCTGTCAATTTCCCTAAACCTAACCTGAACCCTAAACCTAAACTTATCATTACCCTAATGCTAATCCTATTGCTAATTTGAGCCCTAAACCTAAACTCAAACCTAAACCAAAGCCCAACACTGACCTTGACATTAAAAATTCCCCTAGCTCTAAACCTATTAGCCTATATGTAACCCTTACACTAGACTTAGTGTAAACATAACTTAGCCATAAACATAACTTTAAAACTATCCCAAACCATAACCGTAGACCTGACTTTAGCTCTAGCCATAATCCTACCCCTAACCCCAGCAAAAACCCTAGTCCTTATTCTAGCCCTAAACATAGCCTTAATTGTAATCCTAACTCTAAGCCTAGGCCTAAACCTAACACTAAACATAGCCTCAATCTAAACCCTAATATGGTCCTATCCCTAACCCTAAACCTAACCCTAACCCTAGCCCAAAGACTAACTCTCTCACCTGAAAACTAACTCTAGTTTTAACCCTATACGTAGTGCAAGCCTAATCCTAGCCTGAAACTTAGTTCTAACCTTAGCCCTATTCATATCCCTGGCCATAACCCTAGATCTAACCCTAAATCTAAATCTAACCCTAAAAATAAGCCTAATTCTATACTTAAACCTATCCCTAATCTTAAAGCTAATCCTAAAACTAGCTCTAACCCTAACCCTAGCTCTAAAACAAAAAAGAGACATAGACCTAACACTAATCCTTAATATATACCAAGCCCAAATCCTACACCTAGCCCTAACCCTAGCAAAACTATGAGTCTTAAGCTGAACCCTAAAACTAACCCTCACCCTGACTCTGAAATTAACACTAACCGTAGGTCTAAACAATACACTAACCCTAAACCAAAACCTAACACCAGACCTAGTTCCAACACCTACTACAAAAATTAGCCCTAATTATAAATCTAGTACTTACATTAGCCGTAACCCTAACACTAGCCCTAACTTAACCCAAGTCCTAGACACATTCCAAGCCCTAACTATAGCTTTAACCCTAAACCTAACTCTAACCCTATCATTAATTGTAACCATAACCCTAGTTGTAACCCTAGTTCTAACCCTATCCATTACCCTAACCATAACACTTATCCTAATATTAACCCTAGGCCTAAACCTAACCCTATCCCTAATCTTCACCCTATCCATTACCCTAAATAAAACCTGAAACCTAAATCTAACCCTATCATTACGCTGATCCTAAACTTAATGCTGATTCGAGTCCTAATTTTTACCTTAATTTATCCAAAACACTAATTGTGACCATGACTCTAATAATACCCTTAGTTCTAAACCTGACCCTAACTCTAAACCTAATGCTTACATAAGGCTTAGCCATAAAACTAAACTTAAACTATATTTAACCATAACCCTAGACCACAAATTATCCCTAACTGTAATCCTAGCCCTACACCTAGCCTTAATCCTAACACGAATAATAACCTGAGCTCTAACCCTAATTCTAAACTTGACCCTAGCCCTAAAACTACCTATAAACCCATCCGTTACAATAAACTTAAACTTAACCTTAAACCTAAACCCAACCCCTGCCCTAACCCTAGGCCTAATACTATCATTAAGCCTAGTGCTAATCCGAGCACTAATTTAATCTTATCCTAACACAAAACCTAGCCCTAATACTAACTATAACTCTTGCCCTAGCCCTAGCCCTAGTTGTATTCTTAGCCCAATCTTAACTCTAGATTTAAACCTAACTCTAGATCTAAACCTAACTCTAAATTTAACTGTAATCATAAGCCAAACCAAACCCTAACACTACACCTAACCATAATGCTAATCCTAAAACTTGCCCTAGACCTGGTCCTAGCCATAAAACAAAACAAGACATATCCCTAACCCAAACCCTTAACCTAAATCAAACCCAAACCTTACACCTAGCCCTAAAACTAACTCTAAATATTACTCTGACCCTGATGTTGAACCTAACACTAATCCTAGCTCTAATCATCACCCTTACTTAAATTAACCCTAACACTAGACCTAGTGTCAACTGTAACCCTAACTCTAGCTTTAATTGTAACCCTAGTTCGTACATTAGTCATTGTCCTAAACCTAGCATTAATGTTAACACTAATCCTACCCTGGATCAAAGCCCGAAACCTAGCTTTGACCCTAATCTTAACCCTAACACTAACCTAAACCTAACACTAACCCTAGCCCTAACCCTAGCTCTAACAGTATCCCTTACTCTAAGCCAAACCCTAAACTAAATGCTAACTCTAGTCCTAACCCTAACCCTTAGCCTAACTTCATCTCTAACCATATTACTAGTCTTAAACCTAGCCCTCATTATACATCTAAACATAACCCTAACCCTCATCTGACCCTTCAAGTAACCCTAGGTCTAAACTTGACCCTAAACCTAAACCAAAACCGAACACTAGACCTACCAGTAGCCCTAAACTTATACCTAAACCTAACACTAGAACTAGACTCAAAACTTATCCTAAATATAGATATAAATCTAACCCTAGACATACACAAAATCCTAGCACTAGCCCTACCAATAACCCTTAACCTAAACCAAACACTTACTCTATACCTAGACCTAAACCTAGTCCTAATTCTGGCTCTAACCCTAAACCTAACCCTATCCTGAACACTGGTAGTGATCCTAACACTTAAACTAGCTTTAAACCTGACACTAACCCAAAACTTATACTTAACACTAGACTTAGCTATAACCCTAAAACTAAAATTAGCCCTAAACATAACCCTAGCTTTTAGAGTACCCATAGACCTAACCCTAGCTCTAAACCTAACAAAAAACCTAGAATTAATCTTAGGCCTAAACTTAGCTCTAAGCATGAACATAAGCCTTGCCCTAAACCTAATCCTAACTCTAATCCTAAACCTCTCCTTAGACCTAAGCCTAGCTCAAAGCCTAACCCTTACACTAAATATAACCCTAGCCCTATCCTAAATCCTAATCCTAACCCTCGTCCTAATCCTAACCTTAACCCTAGCCCAAACTTTAGATCTAACCACATCCATTACCCTAACCCTAACCCTAACCCTAATTATAACTCTATTCCTAACACTAAACCTAACTAACCATAATCTTGAACTCAGACGTAAACCTAAACCTAACCGTTGCACTAGCCCTAACCCTAGCTCAAACACTAACACTTATCCTAACTTAACCATAATCTTAACCCTAAATTAACACTTAACCTAGCCCTAAAACTTAACCTAAACCAAACCCTAGCCCTATCCCTAAACCTAACCCTAATCCTAGACATTATTCAAACCATAAATTAGCCCTAACACTAGCTCTAAATCTATCCACTGCACTAAACATAACCCCAACCCTAATGCTAACCCTAACCCGATCTTTGAAGCCTAACCCATTTGATACCTTAAATCATAATTAAAACTTAAAGTAAACCATTACATTACTTTGAATCTACACCTAACCCTAATCCTAATGATAATTTGAGCCCTAACCCATTAAACTTAATGTAAACCAAATTCTAACCCTGTCCCTGACCATGATACTAACAATAATTCTAGCTCTAAAGCTGACCTTTAACATAAACCTAACCCTTACACTAGACCTAGCCATAACCTAACCCTAAAACTATCTTTAACCATAACCCTAGACCTGATATTATTCCTAGTCTGAGTCCTAGCCCTAATCCTTTCAGAAAACCTAGCCTTCAGCCTAGCCCTAATGCTAGCCTTAATCCTAAACTGAAACATAACCCTAGGCCTAATCCTAATTCTAAATCTCACCCTAGCCCTAGACCTAGCTATAGCCCCACTCATTCCTCTAAACTTAACCCTAACCCCAGTGCTAACCCTAACCCTAGCCCAAACCCTAGGCTTAATCCTAACACTAACCTTAGTCCTAATCCTAGCCCTAATTTAGCCCTAATCCTAACCCTCACACTAAGCCTATTCCTAAGAGTAACTCTAATTCTCAACCTAGACGTATCCCTAGTTCTAAAAAAAAATGTTACCATAACCCTAACTCTAGCCCTAACCCTAGCATGAGCTCTGACCCTACATCAACCCTAACTTTAAGTCTAACCCTAACCCTAAGCCTAAACTTAATTCTATCACTAGCCCTAACCCTGACGCTAATCCAAAATCTAGCCTTAACTCTAGCACTAGCCCTAAAACAAAACAGAGCCATAGCCTAACCTTAATCCTTAACCTAAACCAAAACCTATCCCTACACCTAGCACTAACTTTAGCCCTAATTTGAGTCATAAACCTAACACTAAAACTAACCCTTATCCTGACACTGAACCTAAATATCACCCTTGCTCTAACCCTAACCCTAACTCTAACCCTAAAACTGTCACTAATTGTAACACTAGTTCATACAATAGCCATAGAAATAACCCTAGCCCTAACCAAACACAAAACCTAGCCCTTATTTTGAACCTGGTTTTAAACCTAACCCTAACTCAAAACCTAGCCTTAACCTTACCCTAAACCTAACCAGAACCTAACCATAACCCTAGACTTATCACTAGCTCTAACCCTATCCATAACCATAATCCTAATTGTAACCCTAGGCCTAACCCTAAACTTATTGCTAACCCTAACCTTATTCATTAACCTAAACCTAACCTGAACCCTAAACCTAGCACTATCATTACCCTAATCCTAAACCTAATGCTAATTTTACCCCTAATCCTAAACTTAATCTAAGCCAAACTCTAACTCTGACCCTTCCCGTAATAATATTCCTAGCTCTAACCCTGACCTTACCCCTAAATCTAACCCTTATACTAGACTTAGCCATAAACCTAACCCTAAAATTGTTCCTTACATAATCATAGACATGACATTTTCCCTAGCTGTAATCCTAGCCCTAACCTTAACAAAAACCATAGCCCTAACTCTATCCCTAGCCCTAATCCTATCCATAAACTAGCATTAAACTTAGCTCTAACCCTACCAATTATCCTAAGCATCACCCTAATTCTAATGCTAACACAAGGAGTAAATCTAACCCTATGCCTAATCATAACCCTAACCATTATGCTAAATCTAACTTGAAGCCTAAGCCTATCCCTATAATTAACTTAAACCAAAACATAATGCTAATTTGAGCCCTAAACCTAAATCCTAACCTAAACAAAACCCTAAACTTTTCGCAGAACCTAATAATACCCCTATCTCTAAAGTTGACCCTTACCCTGAATCTAACACTTACACTAAAAATAAACATAAACCTAACCCTAAAACATCCCTAACTCTAACCCTAGAACTGACATTTTCTTTAACACTAATCCTAACCCTAACAAAAACACAAACCTTAGCCCTCATCCTAGCCCTTAACCTAGCCTTAATCATAAATCTAACGAAACCCTTGCCCTATCCCTAATTCTAACATTTATCCTAGTGCTAAACCTAGCTCTAACCCCAATATTTACATTAACCTAACCCTAAGCCCAAAACTAAACCTAGGCCTAAACATAAACATAAACCTAGCACTATTCCTAGCCCTAATTAAACCTTATACCTTAAAAACCCTAAGCCTATCCATAAGACTAACTCTCACTCTCACCCTAGCCCTTTCCCTAGTTCTAACCCTATTTTTATCATAACCCTAATCCTAGCTATAAACCTAGAACTAAATCTACCCATATCCTTATCCCCAGAACCTAACCCTAGATCTAATCAGAACTCTAAATCTAACTCTAAACCTGAGATAAACCTAATCCTAACATTAGCCCCAAACTTAATGCTAATCTTAAAACTAGCCCTAACCATAGCCCTAGCCCTAAAACAAAACTGAGCCGTAGTCCTAACTTTGAAACTTAACCTAAACCAAAACCTAACCTTACAACTAGCCCTAACCCCAAATTAATTTGAATCCAAACCAAAACCCTAAAACTTCCCCTCACCTTAATTTTGACCCTAATACTAACCCTAGCTCTAAATATCACCCTAATATTAATCCTAACCCCAACAATAGACCTACTCCTAACCCCAATCTTATAACTAGCCCAAATCGAAACTCTACTGCAAACATTGGCTGTAACTCTAAACCTAGCCCTAACTGTAACCAAAATTTAGCCCTAATCTGAAACGTAACACTAAATCTAATCCTAACACTATCCCTAACCCTACCCTAGATGTAGCCCCAACCCTAGGTCTAACCTATCCCTTACCCTAAGTCAAACCTAACCTTAATGCTAACCCTAGTCCTAACCGTTATCCTGTTACTAGTCCTAACCTTAGTCCACATTCTAGCTCTAACCATAACTCAAACCTGACACTTACTCTGACCCTAATGGTAACCATAGATCTAAACCTGATGCTAACCTTATACTGAACCCTAACACTAGCACTAGGAAAAAACCTATTCCTAAACCTAACCCTAACACTAGCCCTAAACCTAAACCTAATCCTAAATCTAGCCATCTCTAGCCCTAGACATAAACAAAAACCTAGCCCAATCCCTAATAATAAACCTTTACCTAACCCCAAAACACTAACCCTACCCCTAGACCTAACCTAGTGATAATTCTTGCTTTAACTCTAAAGCTAATTCTAACCTTAACAGTGAACCTGACCCTAACACAAACTCTAGCTCTAAAAATCATGCTAACACTAACCCTAACCCTAACACTTGATCTAGGCATAACACTATCTCAAAAAATGCCCCTAACATAACCCTATTTTGTACATTAGCTGTAGACCTGACACTAGCCCTAACCTAACCCAAAACCTGATGCTAACCCTAGCTTTAACCCTAGCTTTAACCCTAGCTTTAACCCTAACACTAACCCTAGCCATAAACCAGTCCCTAACCCTTCCCTAACCGTAGCTCTTGTTCTATTTGTTACCTTAATTCAAACCATAAAACTAATGCTAACCCTACTCCTAATGCTAATCCATATCCTAACCCAAATGCTAACCATATTATTAGACCTAACCCTAGCCCTCATTCTGGCTCTAACCATAACCCAAACCCTAATTCTAACCCTGAAACTTATACTTACCCTAACACTAACTGTAGTTCTAAACCTGACCCTCATCCGAACCCGAACCCTAACATTAGACCTACTGGTAATTATATAATATAAGTAAACCTAAACCTAACACTAGTCCTAGACCTAAACCTAATCCTAAATCAAGCCATAACTCTAGCCCTAGACCTGAACAAAAACCTTGCCCTAGCCCTAAA